>NC_135993.1:14636588-14641588 GCF_053455715.1 Rhinoraja longicauda
CAGACTAGACCGTCTGAGACCCACGAACCAATAAATATACCTTCCCGAAATACCTGGCTCCTTGCCTTTATCGACGCGCTACATTGGTGACCTCAACGTGATCAGCGGAGCTCGTATACGGGTCTCCGCTCACGGTGCCCGGGGAGTTCGTGCCCTCGTTGCCGGGGCGAGAGGAACCGCCCTCATCCACCCTACATCGCCTCCGAGAGCGAGTTGGCAAGCTCGCACCCGTGCCGACGTCCCGCCATGGGACATTCCGCCCTTACGTGCCATCGGCCCTCCAGGACTGCGCCCTTTGTTTTCCTGCGCCGTGACGCCCACCAGGCGCCACTCCAGAGGCCGTATGAAGGCCCGTACCGGGTGCTGGAGCACGGACAGACAACCTTTGTTTTGGACATGGGGGGCCGGCCGGAGGCCGTGTCAATTGACCGCCTGAAGCCGGCCCACTTAGACATCGACCAACCGGTGCGGGTGGCCCAGCCTCGGCCACGAGGTCGCCCCCCTTTGCGGGTCCCACCGCCTGTCCCTCCAACTGTGCCTCCGCCGGCCCCTCTGTCGACCGATTACCGTACGCGGTCAGGTCGGGTTGTGCGACCACCAGTTGCTTTTCGTGCTTCCGGATCTGGGGGGGGGGGGGGGTACTGTGGCGGCTCCCAAAGGTCGGGCCATACTACTACCGACCCCTCGGCACGGGAATGACCAGTCCCGGGAGGCGGTCCTGGACTCAGGAATATAAGGACAAGGTTTGGCGCCAAGCCATTCCGGCAGAATAGACCCGTCTGAGACCCACGAACCAATAAATATACCTTCCCGAAATACCTGGCTCCTTGCCTTTATCGACGCGCTACAATACCTTAATTGGTACATGTGACAATAAAAGATCTTTGACACCTTTATTGTGTATCCGTACACTGTGCATGGCTCGATTGTGATCACGTATTGTCTTTCGGTTAATAGCTTAGCAGGCAACAAATGTTTTTCACTGTACCTCGGTACACGTGGCAATAAACTGAACTGAACTTAATCTATTTGGACGGATGGGTATATGGGGTAGATTTGGAGGGGCACGGGCCAAACGCAGGGAAATGTGATGGCCTCGGTTAGGAACAGGTCGGCATGGACAACTAGTTCGAATTAGAACGAGCCCATGTTCTTCCTGCCTGCCTGCCTGCCTGCCTGCCTGCCTGCCTGCCTGCCTGCCTGCCTGCCTGCCTGCCTGCCTGCCTGCCTGCCTGCCTGCCTGCCTGCCTGCCTGCCTGCCTGCCCTGCCTGCCTGCCTGCCTGCCTGCCTGCCTGCCTGCCTGCCTGCCTGCCTGCCTGCCTGCCTGCCTGCCTGCCTGCCTGCCTGCCTGCCTGCCTGCCTGCCTGCCTGCCTGCCTGCCTGCCTGCCTGCCTGCCTGCCTGCCTGCCTGCCTGCCTGCCTGCCTGCCTGCCTGCCTGCCTGCCTGCCTGCCTGCCTGCCTGCCTGCCTGCCTGCCTGCCTGCCTGCCTGCCTGCCTGCCTGCCTGCTGCCTGCCTGCCTGCCTGCCTGCCTGCCTGCCTGCCTGCCTGCCTGCCTGCCTGCCTGCCTGCCTGCCTGCCTGCCTGCCTGCCTGCCTGCCTGCCTGCCTGCCTGCCTGCCTGCCTGCCTGCCTGCCTGCCTGCCTGCCTGCCTGCCTGCCTGCCTGCCTGCCTGCCTGCCTGCCTGCCTGCCTGCCTGCCTGCCTGCCTGCCCTGCCTGCCTGCCTGCCTGCCTGCCTGCCTGCCTGCCTGCCTGCCTGCCTGCCTGCCTGCCTGCCTGCCTGCCTGCCTGCCTGCCTGCCTGCCTGCCTGCCTGCCTGCCTGCCTGCCTGCCTGCCTGCCTGCCTGCCTGCCTGCCTGCCTGCCTGCCTGCCTGCCTGCCTGCCTGCCTGCCTGCCTGCCTGCCTGCCTGCCTGCCTGCCTGCCTGCCTGCCTGCCTGCCTGCCTGCCTGCCTGCCTGCCTGCCTGCCTGCCTGCCTGCCTGCCTCCTGCCTGCTGTCTGTCTGTCTGTTTGTCTCCTGCCTAGTAATCCGCAACGTGGAACTGGGAGACAGAGTGTTAAGATGATTCAGCGATTTAAAAGGATCGTGTGAGATAAAACGAGAAATGGATGGAAAAACACAAGAGGTCAGACAGCATCTGTGAAAAGGAAAGACGCAAGTTAACGTTTCAGCTCGCTGGCCCCTTGATCACAACTGGAAATGAAAAAAATCAACGTCGTGTAATGTTGCAGGCTGGATGGGTGGGATGGATAAAATTAACAAATGTCTTTGTTAGCTTGCAGTCAGTGCTCTTTGGCAATATACACTTTATCTGATGGAGGGATTAAAACAACAGGGATTAACAGCAGGGAACATTCAAGGGGAAATCTGTTTAATCTCCAACTACCTTTACACCATTGTTCGTGATCCGGCCGACCACAATGGCGAGAGGGAGCGGAAAAAAAGAGATAGAGAACTTTGTACTACGGTGTCAGTATAATAACTTCAGCGGACGAAGGAGACAGTTACCGACTTCAGGAAGGATTCATGTCGCAATCAGTAGCAATGGTACGAAAGTGGAAATGGTTGAGAAATTCAAAATTTGGGCGTTAATATTACAAGCGGTCTGTCGTACCAGATGGTATGAAGCCAGAAAGTACATATTCCAAACTCAGAAAGAGCGTCTTCCCCTCCGCTACCAGACTTCTGAACGATTCTTTCATAAGCTATAGTACTGTCGGATTCGACTCTACCTGATTGCAGACAATCAATAGCATGCAAAACAAAGTTTTTCACTGTGCCTCGGTACACGTGGAAATAATAAACTTACAGGTAAACCGCTCACAAAGTCATAGAGTCACAGATCTTTACAGAATGACAACAGAGCCACCCTGTTCCATAACAACTTTTATGGCACACGAAGCGAGTCCCAGTTCTTGCATTTGGTCGAAATCCCGCAACATTTTCCCACGGCAGATCCTGGGTACATGGGCCGAGCTGCCAGAAATTGTGGATGCATTGGTGACCATTTTCCAATGTTCTACAAATTCTGGATTAGTTCCTGTGGACTGGATGGGTAGCTAATGTAACCCCACATTTTAAGAAAGAAAGGAGAGAGAAAACAGTGAATTGTCGACCAGATAGCCTGATATCGGTCGTGGAGAAGGTGCTTGAGTCGATTATTAAATATGTAAAAGCAGCGCATTTGGAAAGCAGTGACAGGCTCGGTCAAAGTCAGCATGGATTTATGAAGGGGAAATTCTTGTGGATTTTTTTTAGGATGTAACAAGTAGAACGGATAAGGGAGAGCCAGTAGATGTGGTGTATCTAGACTGTCAAAGTGCCTTTGACAATGTTCAACACAAGAGATTAGTGTGCATAATTAGAGCACATGGTATTGGGGGTAGGGTATTGACATAGATAGAGAACTGGTTGGCAGACAGGAAGCAAAAGTAGAAATTAACGGGTTATTTTTAGAATGGCAGGCAGTAACTTGTAGGGTGCCGCAAGGCCCAGTGCTGAGATCCCTGTTATTTAATATATATATATATATAGTAATGATTTAGACAAACGAATTAAATGTAACATCTCCAAGTTTGCGGATGGCACAAAGAGCTGGGTGACAATGTGAGCTGCGAGGAGGATGCTGTGAGGCTACAGGGAGGCTTGGATAGTTTGGGGGAGTGGGCAGATTGCATGGAAAATACAGTATAATGTGGATAAATGTGGCGTCTCCACTTTGGTGGCAAGAACAAGGAGGTAGATTATAATCTGAATGGTGTCAGATTAGGAAAAAAGGGAGGTGCAACGAGATCTAGGTGTACTTGTTCACCGGGTTCATAAGCATGCAGGTACAGCAGGCAGTGAAGAAAGCTCATGGCATGTTGGCCTTCAGAGGTAGAGGATTTGGGTAGAGGGACAAAGTTATCCTGCTGCAGTTGTAGAGGGCCCCGGTGAGCACACATCTGGAGTATTATGTGGAGTTGGGTATTGGGACAAAGCGGTCCTGCTGCAGTTATAGAGGGCCCCGGTGAGCACACATCTGGAGTATTGTGTGGAGTTGAGGTATCCTAATTTGAGGAATATTATCGTTGCCTTTGAGGGAGTGCAGCGTAGGCTCACAGTTTAATTCCCGGGATGGTGGAATGATATGTTAAAAAGAATGGATCAACTGGGCTCATATTTACTGGAATTTAGAAGGATGAGAGGGGACCTTGTAGAAGCATATAAAATACTTAAGGGATTGAGCAGGCGAGATGCAGGAAAAACATTTCCAATGGGAAGCGTATTGGGGAATGCTGTTTGAGAAGAAGGTAGGCCACTTAGGACTGAGATGATGAAATACATTTACAGCCAGAAAAGTTGTACATCTGTGGAATTCTCTAGCCACAGAAGGCAGTGGAGGCCAATTCACTGGATGTATTCAAGAGAGTGTTAGATATATCTCTTAGTGATAAGGAATCAAGGGATATGGGGAGAAAGTAGGAACAGTGTACTGAATTTGGATGATCAGGCATGATCATATCTTACTGGCGGTGCTATCTCGAAGGGCCGAATGCCCTACTCCTCCCCCTATTTCATATGCTTCTAAAGAGGATGTTGAGGCAGGTTCTGTAACAGCATGTAAAATCTATTTGGATAGGTACGGGGCAGGAAATGTTTAGCGGAATATGGGTTAATCGCGGGCAGGCAGGGCTAGTGAGATTTGGCATCTTGGTCGGCATGTGCAAGGTGGATCGATGGACCGGTTTCTATGCAGTCTGACTCGGTCACACTATCTTGCGGAAGGCATGATAACGATTACGTTCCAAAATCGTAGACTGAACACTGCTTCCTGGAGACCTCATCTAAATGCACTTCGTCCGTCTTCTATATTGAATTACGGTGTTTTACGGAGTAGAACGGGCCGATCATACATCGGTCTTCATATCCCCAGCGGCAGAGCCTGAACTGCTGCGCTGGTGCTGCGGTTGTTGTTCTAGTTCCTACAGTCAATACACCTAGGTATCTATGTGCTCA
>NC_135993.1:14644088-14646588 GCF_053455715.1 Rhinoraja longicauda
TCTATATCCCTGCATCTCCGCTCTTGCACCCCCTCCACCCATTCGTAACAAGGATAGAGTCCCCCTTGTCCTCACCTTCCACCCCATCAGCCAGCATACACACAAATTATCCTGCAAAATTTCCGTCACCTCCAACGGGATCCCACTACTGGCCATATCTTCCTATCTCTTCCCCTATCTGATTTCCGCAGAGACCGTTCCCTCCGTAACTCGTTGGTCCACTCGTCCCTTCCTACCCAAACCACCCCTTCCCTAGACACTTTCCCCTGCAACTGCAGGAGATGAAACACCTGTCCCTTTACCTCCCTCCTCGACTCCATCCAAGGACCCAAACAGTCCTTCCAGGTGAGGCAGATGTTCACCTGCACCTCCTCCAACCTCATCTATTTTATCCGCTGTTCCAGGTGCCAATTTCTCTACATCGGCGAGACCAAACGTAGATTCGGCGATCGTTTCGCTCAACACCTTCGCTCAGTCCGCCTTAACCAAGCTGATCTCCCGGCGGCTGAGCGCTTGAACTCCCCCTCCCACTCCCAGTCTGACCTTTCTGTCATCGGCTTCCTCCAGTACCGAAAATTGGAGGAACCAATTTGCAGCTTACAGTCCAGCGGTATGAACATTAACTTCTCTAACTTTAGATAGCTCCTCTGTCCCTCCTTCCCCCCTTCCCATTTCTACCACTGTCTTCTTTTCTCTTTGTCTCGCCCCCCTGACATCAGTCTGAAGAAGGGTCTCGACCCGAAACGTCACCCATTCCTTCTCTCCTGAGATGCTGCCTGACCCTCTGAGTTACTCCAGCATTTTGTGATACCTTCGATTTATACCAGCATCTGCAGTTATTTTCCAACACATTCGGAGGGATGCCTGTCCCAGTTTGCATTGACAGTACCAAGGTAGCGATGGTTGAAATTTTCAAATTCCTTGGAGTCAACAACTCCCGGAGCTCCCATATGGAAGCAACGATCAAGAAAGTAGCACCAACACCAACGTCTGTACTTCATTAGAAGGCGTACGAGTTTCGGCATGTCCCCTACAACTCTCACTAACATCTACAAGTGTAATATAGAAAACATTTTATCAGGATGCATCATGGCTTGGTTTCGGAACAGCTCCATGTACGATCGCAAGAAATTGCAGCGAATTTGGACGCAGCGCAGACCATCACACAAACCAACCACCCTTCTATTGAAACCAGTTATACTTCACGCTGCCTCTAAAAGGCTAGCAGCATAATTAAGCACGAGTAGCAACCTGGCAACTCCGTCTTGTCCCATCTCCCATCAGGCAAATGTATACAAGTGTGAAAACGTATACCACCAGATTCAGGAACAGTTTCTTCCTAGCTATTATCAGGCAACTGAATCATCCATGGAGGAGTGCTGACCGACGATCTACATCATTGGCAACCTTCGGATTATCCTTGATCGGACTTTTCTGGCGTTACCACTGTTCCCGTATCCCGCAAAATGTGAGGTGTTGTATTTTGGGAAGTCTAAAATGGGCAGGACCTACACAGTGAATGGTAGGGCTGCGGAGAGTTTTGTCGGGCAGAGGGATGTAGGAGTGCAGGTGCATGGTTCGTGGAAAATAGAGTCGCGGGTAGATTGGGCGGTCAGAAAGGCTTTTGGCACGTGGTGAATGAATTGATTGTAATAACGTATTGTGCTTCTGCTGTCTGTGTAGCATGCAACAGAATCTTGTCACTGTACGTCGGTACAAATGACAATAAACTGAACTGTAACATGCATTTAGATGGACAAGGGCTGATAACGGATAGTCAGCATGGATTTGTACTTGGGAGGTCATGTCTCATTGATCTGATTACGTTTTTTTAAAGACATGATCAAAATGGTGAATGAGAGCAGAGCTGTAGATGTTATTTACATGGACTTCAGTAAAGCATTCGACAAGGTTTAGCATAGTAGGCTGCTCTGCAAGGCTAGATCGCATTGGATCCAAGGAGAAATAGCTGAATGGATGGAAAATTGGCTTCATGGTAGGAAACAGAGGGCGATGGTGGAAGGTTGCTTCTCACCGGGTAATTCTTTTGAATAAAACACCTATGCAAAATATTTAGTCTTTGTGTTCTCACGTTAATTCTCATTTGAATCGCAGCAATCAGAAATGGGTGCTTTATTTTTTGTGATATATATTAAGGCATGAAAAGAATTGCAGATGGCAAGTAAGTTTGCAGACGTCACAGAAAATGGTGCAATTGTAGACAGTGATGAATCGCATTAAGAGAGAGCAGCAGGCATATCTCTAGTTTAGTTTAGGGACAACTTGGAAGCATGTCCTACGCCCTACCGAGTCTACGTCGACGATGGATCACCTGTTTTCCCTTGCTCTATTTTATCCCAAAATCACATACACTCCCTACACACGAGGAGCAGTTGACGGGGGGTAATATATTTATAAAGTGACACGCCGTTGGGATGTTGGGGGGGGGGGGGGTGGGGGCGGAGGATGGGAAACCAGCCTACGTGGATGGACGTGCAGG
>NC_135993.1:14651588-14681588 GCF_053455715.1 Rhinoraja longicauda
TTTGAGAAAGGACCTCCTTACTATTGAGGATGTGCAGCGTAGGCTAACGAGGTTAATCCCCGCGATGGCGGGACTGTCATCCGAGGGAAGATTGGAAAGACTGGGCTTGTATCCAATGGATTTAGAAGGATGAGTGGGGATCTTATAGAGACGTATAAAATTATTAAAGGACTAGAAAAACTAAATGCAGGAAAAATGTTCCCAATGTTGGGGGAGTCCAGAACCAGAGGCTACAGTCTAGGAACAAAGGGGAGGCATTGAGCCATTTTTCTCTGAGGTGAGAAAAATGTTTTTGACCCAGAGAGTTGGGAATTTGTGAAATTCGCTGCCATAAGAAGGCAGTGGAGGAAAATTCACTGGATGAATTTAAAATAGAGTTAGATGGAACTCTAGCGGTTAGTGGATTCAAGGGATCTGGGGAGAAGGCATTCACAGGTTACTGAGTGTGGATGATCACGCATGATCACAATGCATGGCGGTGCTGACTCGAAGGGCCAAATGGCCTCCTCCTGCACCTATTTTCTATGTTTCTATGATACACAAGTTTCAATAGATTTGTAAGGGGGTCTGTCGCGTGACAATGACGCGTGGATATTTTGAGGGAGTAACGGTAGACCATCTTTAGCTGCCTCACTAATGCCTTTGAAAAAATGTCTCTTCGGAGGTTTTCAAGATGTTTTCAAGATGTTTTCAAATATTAGTTGCAATTCAACATAAGACTTAGGAGGAGATGGTGAACGGTCATCTTGTGTGCAAATCTGTGAACAGTGTTGCACCATATGATTCGGCGAAGCGAACATTCCTGCTTCTGATTACATTTTAATGATTCTGTTGGCGTTGTGGATGACATTATAAGTTTTCGCCAGACGAGAAAACAGATACTGTTGTTGAGAGTGAGGGGTTTTAGGATGTAAAGCATGAATTGAGTTAGTTGTTATGAGATGTAAAGCAACAAAGACTGTTCTACTTAAGAACACTGAAAAAGTTTGGTCTACCCCAACAGCTGCTGACGACCTTCTACCGCTGCACCACAGAGAGCATCCTAACGCATGGCATCCCTGTGTGGTACCTCAGCTGCACGGAGGCAGAAAGGAAAGCTCTACACCGGGTAGTCCATAGAGCTCAGAGGGCCATCGGAACACAGCTACCAGACTTGGAGGGCATCTACAACACACGATGCCTCAGAAAAGCCACCAGCATCCACTAAGACTCTTCACACCCCTGCAACAGTCTGTTCGAACTCCTTCCATCGGGCAGATGATACAAGGCCTTCTACGCCCGCACCTCCAGACTCAGGAACAGCTTCATCCCCAGGGCCATAGCTGTTATGAACCGGTCCTGCTGAGCCGGATGGTCACAACGCATAGATCAACTTGCACTTTACCCTGTCTAAAACTGTTACATTTGTTTCGTTGGGTTGCTGTTGTCTACATTACTTAAATTATTGCATCGTATGGGAGGCGCATTCCCAATCTCGTTGTACCCCTGGGTACAATGACAATAAAGATATATTGTATTGTATTGTATTGTATTGTATGTTGCACGGGACTTGATTCTATTAAGTATATGTGCTTTGGAAGGACCAAGTGTAAAATCTATAAAATTGGAAGGGCTAGCTGGGAGTCAGAATGATCCAGACACATAAGTCTCGGGACTTCTCAAGGTGGATATCTAGGGACGTAAATTGCAGAAAAACGAGTAAGAGGACATCCCATGGTATTTTGATGGAACGGGGTGATTCTATTCCACCTTAATGCAACCGTGGCTTGGAAACAGCTGGATGTGAATCTATTTTAGGCCACATGTTATAGGAAATGTGTAAATATACCCGGGACGCTGGAGATCTGATTCAACAGAGTGGCGCCAGGAGCAGGTCCGTTAGAAGAAGTGTGAATAAGATGGCGTTGTTCTCACTGGCGAAGCAACGGACGAAGGCAACGCAATGTGTTTTATGTTAAAGGAGTTTAAAGAAGGAGCAGTGGTCTAGCAGTTATTCTCAAGATATAAGATATGTGAAGCCTGGGTTCGGCGGATTGCGCGGAGGAAACCACCAGAAGGTTCAACGGGCAGAAAGACGATCCCAGCAAAGCGTCGTGGAGAGCAAACAGGGCAGAGTGAGCTACGTAGGACACTTCTGACCATCCACTGCATCGTGACCTGTCCCCTGCCGTCCCGACTATGGCTTGCTGCTGGAACCCGATAGGCTAGGACGAAAGAGTGAGGCCGACGATCTGCGCAACTCCCCCTCACTTAAATCCAAGTCAAGCGCAAGTCATGACTTCAAGATATAAACCTACTTATAACCTTGTATTCAGACCCCACCCCCGCACCCCAAGACAGCAGCAAACACCGAGGAACAAATAGTTCACGGCACGAGAAACATAGAAACATAGAAAGTAGGTGCAGGGAGAGGCCATTCGGCCCTTCGAGCCATGGCTGATCATCCACAATCAGTAACCTGTGCCCAACTTCTCCCGATATCTCTTGATTCCACTAGCCCCCAGAGCTCTATCTAACTCTCTCTTAAATTCATCCATTGATTTCGCCTCCACTGCCCTCTTTGGCAGAGAATTGCCCAAATTCACAACTCTCTGGGTGAAAAAGTTCCTTCTCGCCTCAGTTTCAAATGGCCTCCCCTTTATTCTAAGCTGTACTACGGCAGTGGGCATAAACTGAGAAGAGTTTCAATTGTTTATAGTCAATTGATAAAACAATTGCTCTTTAAATCGATTATAAATCAATGTACTATGTGTACACGTAATTCGCGCCGGAGAGGGACATAAACCCCAAGGAATAACCAAATATTGCATCCCAAGTATCGATACGACACGATGAGATATGATAGAACTTTATTGATCCCAGGATGTAAATTGCCTGGCCACAAAACAAGACACGTGAAACATTAAAATAAAGTGACGAGTGGAATGTCCAGATGGGGGATGCGCAAAGATTCGGGAGGTAAGTCAATTTACCCACGACAAAAGATGGAGGAAATGTTCTGTTTAATAGCCGGGGGGGTCTTCAATGGCGTCCTGTGCTGCATCTTGGTGGAACCAGTCTGCTGCAAAAGGTACTCCTCAGGTTGACCGGTGTGTAATGGAGGGGGAGAGCTGTATTGTCCAAAATGCTCCGCAGTTTAAAGAGCATCCTCCCCTCCAAGACCACCTCCAGTGCATCCAGCTCCACCCCAGGGCGGAGCCAGTCTTCCTGATGAGCTGATTTATTCACAAAATGCTGGAGTAACGCAGCAGGTCAGGCAGCATCTCGGGATTGAAGGAATGGGTGACGTTTCGGGTCGAGACCCTTCTTCAGACTGATCCTTGTACCAGCATCTGCAGTTATTTTCTTATAATTCCTGATGAGCTGGTTGGACGGAACCAGCCATTTTACCTGGTGAACATGGTAAATCTTAAAGAAACCTGTTGGAATGACGTGCATCAGTGACTCCTAAAAATATTGAGCTGTTTCACGTTGTAAATTTGTGCATTAATTTCCCAAGAAAAACTTCCATACTTGTTGCTGATCTCCTCCGCGGTTATCCTGTCGTTGAATGCCAATGTTTTGAATCCAACAATAATGTCGCAAGCACCCAGTTGCCAAGTGCACTTACCTTATTCAATTGAATTATTTGCGCAGCTGTAGCTGCCTAATAGCTTTTTCCCGGTCAATTATCTGTGTTGACGGGTGTATGTAATACAAAAACGTCGACATTTGCAGATGTCTTTTTCCTATGGAAATTCAAATATTGTTTATTGAAAATTTTCTTCGTTATTTACATAGCTGCCCGTTCAATGTAAACACATAGTTGGTCGCATTTTTCAACTCTTCCCTGAATTTCTTCTGTGTCAGTGTATAGATACACGTGTTGGTGCACGTACTGAGAAACTGAAACATAAATCCACTTTGTTGAAATATATATACCGGAGTATTCAAATATTTGTCAGCGTAGGAATAATTCACCAATTGCCAGTTCATTGAATGTATTAAATAGGGCAACCACAATAATATGAAATTGGATGATAGAGCGAACAACAAAATCATTGATTTTCTCCGGTTCTCCACTTCTGAATCTTTCTGATTTTCACTACTGCTTCGTAATCCACTGTGGACTTTATTCGCCGCGATTATGTGCCTGACAGTTAAACCATTAAAAAGAAGAATGAAACAAATTGGTAATAACGGAGTCATGATACTGTCAAACAACTCGTATGCTTTCCACATGGATGAAGTATAGTACTCAGGTACTGGGACGCATCGCCAAGGCACATTGTCAATTATAACATTAGGTTCCACTACAAAATAAAATGGTGAGCACCTCGCGCAGCTAAGAACCACGACTGTTACCATAACTATTGTCGCTGTTTTCTCGGTGCAATATTTTACCCGCAGATTTGGACAACAAATCGCGACGTAACGATCGAACGTGAACGCAACCGTAAACCAAACGGAACAGTCCATGATTGCAACCCTAACGGCAAGCTGCAGAGCACATACCGGAGTTATGAGCAGGAAGCGGGAATATGAGTAGATATTATTAATTTGTTCCACGATGACGGCCGCTGCCATTCCGACTAGGTAGCGAGTGATGCATTTAGAGAGGCCACATTTTCCACGGGAGAGGATGATCATCGCCGTTAAATTCACTGAACGAGAAAGGAAAGCAGTGATGGTTTCGGGAACATTCCAACTAAACAGTTCCACTTGGTTCTGGGAGGAAATTAAGGCATTGAGCGTACGGAGTAAATTGTACCTTCGGCACTTGCCGCTTACGGACCCAGACCGCATACATTAATCAAACATTGATGTAAATAGTAGATCTGTCCAATATTTGAGAATGTGTATCCAGCAGACAAAGGACTGCATATAAATCAGTGCTAGACCAGTCTTTGTAAATGTACTCTAGTCGGGTGAAATTAAATAAATTAAACAGCGTGTAAACACTTAGAATGCCAGGGAGCATGGGGAAGCTGAAGCTCAGTCTTGCGGACTAAGTTTTTCTAGAAGTGTTAATTCGGGTTGTCTTTGTTTCCTCTCGACGTTGATGCGCTCATTTTCTCCGCCCTCAATGCAACGGGAAGCTCATTCTCCCTGACATCGCCTCAGTTAAGGTCTCTGCAGCAGCTGCGACTGATGTGCCAGACACGAGCTGCAGCTCTGCATCTCCTATTTCGTGGCTGTGATCAATGCACCTACCCGGCAATCGTATATACAACACTTTACCCTGATGAAGAGAGGGCATTTGATCTACCCTCAAAGTACCACACTCCAGCAACTGGAATGTTTTCAGTACTACCCAGTATGGATAAAGAGCTTTCCCTCAAACATTGATACTGCTTCACTTAAAACAAATTGCATTTCGTCCACAGAAAAGGTAACACAATCGGATCGACATTGCATAATGCGCAGAATAATCTTGGAATCAATTAGTTTTATATAACCGTCATCATTGGTACGGCCGATTCGGACCTGAAGACGGTTGCAATCGGAATACCAACCGAGCTGTGCAACCTTGAAAGCATTTGGACCGTAACGTCGTTGCAACATTAAGGTGGATATATCATGTTATCCAAAAACAAGAATTAGAAAGCAGGTAAGAAGAACGGCAAAAGTCGAAAGGAAAATGTTTGTTCCTGCTCGAATAATTTTAGAAGTCCGGAAAAAAATCAACATTACTGCTAACTGAAATTATGCAAGTTGGAAAACAAACAGTTCCAGGTAATAGAAAGTCAAACCCACTGAAATGGTATCCTTATCAAGCGGCTTACCGGGAATACCAATCGCTGCGAGGACGGGATAGTAAAGGCTCGCTACATTATAAATCGTTAGATATGGCATTTTGTTTGTGGAGCCGTGATCAGTTGCTCAAAGCATTCTAACAGTCCATGTACTGCCGATGGTTTTAAGAAGCAGTTATACAGGAGAAAGAAGGTCCATTAGACGAATTAATATGGGTCCCTGCACACGACGGCCCACATCAGTCACGTCCCACTGAACAAACACGCAAAATAGACTATTTTTACTCAGAGTGCCGTTGTGCAATGTATTTCACGTCTCGAGGGATGGTAGAAACACATGTTATTACTATTGTTTTGAACAAAATTATGCAAATTCCTTTATTTCACTCGTGTGCTTTATGGTGCTTGAATTTTTAAAATCCTGACATCACCATGGGCAATTGCCTCCATTTGCACGTGATTTCTGCAGTCAGCGCAGCGCAGAGCCTCCTGACATGAGGGAGGCTGTTTTTAATTTGCAGGGTGAATGCATGAAAGGACTTTGCTTCGCGACAGATTTACACCGCACTTTTCACTCTCGTGCTATTTTAATTCTGAACTTTCCTACAACGGATGGAATTTAGCATGAAAATTATTTCCTGTACTAATATCATATCATATCATATATATACAGCCGGAAACAGGCCTTTTCGGCCCACCAAGTCCTTGCCGCCCAGTGATCCCCGTACATTAACACTATCCTACACCCACTAGGGACATTTTTTACATTTACCCAGCCAATTAACCTACATACCTGTACGTCTTTGGAGTGTGGGAGGAAACCGAAGATCTCGGAGAAAACCCACGCAGGTCACGGGGAGAACGTACAAACTCCTTAAAGTGCAGCACCCGTAGTCAGGATCGAACCTGAGTCTCCGGCGCTGCATTCGCTGTAAAGCAGCAACTCTACCGCTGCGCTACCGTGCCGCCACAATAATGTATCTATTGTGGTATTAATTCATAAAAGTACAATAATTGAATAGCTTCTCATGACACCCATTTACATCTCCGAAAATCGGACGTGGAACTAGCTCATTGATATAATCAACGTATTTCCTTCTTGAGAAGATTGAGGAGATTTGGTGTGTCAGCGAATACTCTCTTGAAATTTTAAAGATGTAGAGTAGAGCCATATTGACTGGTTGCATCAAGGCCTGGTTCGCGGCAAATCGAACACCCAGGAACGAATAGCATTCTATTACAATGCAATAACCGATCCCTTGTCCCAATCTCCCTTACCTTCTGGGATCTTGCAGTTATATGCAAAAATGCAAAGTTGTCTATATAAAACTTGCTCGTTCCATGTCTTCCGGTTGAGGGGGTGCTGGACCTGTAGCTAGTTATAGTCCGTAGCCCCTGCCAAAGGCGCCTGGTGTCCTGCTGCTCCATCTGTGACTCCATCTTGTCCCGGTACCTCTTTTTTGCATCCTTCACTGCCCTTCGCAGTCGGTAGGACTCTCCCTTGTAGTCGTCCATGTTGCCGGATGCCAGGCCGGAGTTGTAAGCAGCGGTGCGAGCATTCACGGCCACGCGAATAGACCTGTCCACCCAGGGTTTTTGGTTAGGGAAGATACTGACCCTTACCGTGGGGATGATGGTATCGGCTATTGTGGCAATGAAGTCCGTAACCGCTTCCGCAAACTCATTTACGTCTCTGGAACTTGCTTGGAACATGTTCCAGTCGACTTCGCTCAGTGCATCTTGCAGCATGGCCTCTGAATGGTCAGCCCACCGCTTTACGTCCCTCGTCACTGTCGCTTCCCGTACTATCCGTTGTTTGTACTCCGGCAGCAGGAAAATGGCAGCGTGGTCAGATTTCCCAAAAGGAGGGAGAGAAACGGCCTTGTAGCCTTTCCTGAACGGCGTGTAGCAGTGGTCCAAAGTTCTTTCCCCCCTGGTGACACACGTGATGTGTTGGTAGAAGTTGGGCATGACCTTTTTGAGATTTCCCCTATTGAAGTCTCCAGCCACCAGCACAGCCGCATCAGGGTTCTTGTTTTGGTGTTGACACAACACATCGTGTAGGGTGGACAGTGCCACGTCGGTGTCCGCATGCGGTGGGATATAGACGGCTGTGATGATCACCGAGCTGAACTCCCGGGGTAGGTAGAATGGTCGGCATAGGATAGTTAAATGTTCCAGGTCCGGCGAGCAGGAACGAGAAAGCGTCTTAATATTCCCAGGATTACACCAGTTATTATTGGTCAAGAAGCAGACTCCTCCGCCCTTGGATTTCCCAGATTCTTTCGTTCTGTCCGCCCGGAAAACAGTGAAGGACTCGGATGGGCAGATCACCTGGTCAGGCACCAGCGGGGTCAGCCATGTTTCAGTCAGACAAAGGATGTTACAGTTCTTTATGTCCCTCTGGAATCTGATCCTTGCCCTGAGGTCATCCAGCTTGTTCTCCAGGGACTGGACGTTGGCCAGAAGTATGCTGGGCAGAGGTGGACGTAAGGCTTGGGTTCTCAGCCTGTTCCGAACCCCCCCTCGCTTCCCTCGGTGTTTTTTCCGACTTACCCACTGACCTGCGTTCCCACTGCTGCTGCCGCGGTGAGCTCCTTTGATGATCTCTATTGGTATATCGGTGAGTAGATTTCTGTTTAATAGTGCTCCTGTAGCGCTCGAGTTTAATTTTACGAGCGTTTCCCGGTCGTACATTGGTTAATGCTAAGTGCTAGCACACGCTAGAGCACTTAGGGATAATTTTAAAGTAAACATACCAGTTTAAAACGCACAGTTCCCGCAGAGCTACCACGACGGCGACTGGACCGGACCGCGCCATCGAGTGGTCACACTGCACATCGAGTATGTGTATGTGACAAATAAATTTGACTTGACTTGACTTGACTTCCACCGCCTGATATTGTAGTTGCGTGGAGCTGTGCATATGCCACACTACTTTGAGTCACTATACGCAACTCATCCCTTTAGACTAGCATTCCAGACTGCAGTAGCACGAACAAATCTGGCCGCCAAATTAATAGCTCGAATACGAATTCCGGACCAATTCAAAATTTACATGAAGTCCCTGCCCATGTAGAGTTCCCGATGGTGCACCAAGGGGGGGGGGGGGGCGCAGGAGTTGGATGAAACTAGAAAGTTCAATATTCATACCGCTGGGTTGTAGTCTGCCCATGCGAAATATGATATGCTTTTCGTCCAATTTTGCGTGTCGACTGACTCTGACAAAGGAAAAGGCCCAGGAAATCAAGATAAATATAAGAATGGGAAGGGGAGTTAAATTGGTTTGCAATCGGGAGGTCGCGTAGGCCAAGGCGGACTGAGCGTAAGATTTGAAATTGTGGGGGAGCGGGAGCAAGAGCGGAATTATGGAATACAAAAGAGACACCCCCGCCCCCCCCCCCCCCCCCCCCACCACCACCCCCGTTCGCTAAATAATGATGAAATCGCATCTTGAGAGTTGATGCGTCAGAGACGGATCAATTGAGAGTAAGAGATTGAGTATTTGCAGGAGACAGGGTGGGAATAAGTGGTGGCGAAATAGCCATCGGAGCCAATGCAATTGTAATAGACGTCGGACGATAGCGTATCTCTCGTGATGGAGACGATGATATCAAGAAAAGGGAAGGAAGTGTTGGAGAGGGTCCAGTGGAGTTTTAATGCAGGATGGAAGTTAGTTGTGAAGTTAATGTAGTCCATGAGTTCTGCATGGGCGCAGGAGGTAGCTCCTGTGCATTCGTCAATGTAGCAGAGATCGAGTTCCGGGATAGGGCCAGTGCACGCCTGGAACAGGGATAGTTCGACGTGCCCAACAAAATGGCAGGCACAGCTGGGACTCATGCTCGTGTCCGTGTCTACACCTTTGATTTGGAGGAAATGGGAGGAGTCCAAGGATACGATGTTAAGTTTGAGGACCATCTCAGCCAGGCGGAGCAGTGCATTCGTGCAGGGTAAACTGCTGGGTCTGCAGTCGCCGAAGAAACACAGGGCTTTGAGACCTTCCTTGTGGGGGGTAGTGTCGAGCGACTGGGCGTCCATCGTAAAGATGAGGGAACGGGGGCCGACAGCCTTCAGTCATTAAAGAGTCGAAGGGCGTGTGAGGATTCTTGTACATAGGAGGAAAGCAACTAGACCACGAGGGATAAGATGGAATCCAGGTATGTGGAAACGATTTCAGTGGGGCTGGAGCAGGCAGACGCAATGGGTCTACCGTGGCAGCTCTGCTTATGGATTTGGGGAAAAGGTAAAACTGGTCCATGTGCGGCTGGAGAACGATAATGTTGGAGGCTGTGGAGGACAGACAACCGGACGCGATAAAATCAGAGGTGGTTTGAGAGAAAATGGCCTGGTGTTCTTCTGTTGGTTCATGGACCAGGGATAATTAGGTGGGGGCATTTGAGAGCTATCGCATGGCCTTTGCCAGGTCGAGCTCAGCCCGGCAGACGACAGTAGCACCTCCCTTGTCAGCGGGTTTGATCATAATGCCAGGGTTTTCTTTTTAGTTGAACTTTTAGCATTGCTGTATCTCTTCCTTATCACCACTTTCCCAGCCTACTAGGGGTCATTATGGGTTCGACCCTTCCTAGGTCATCTGTTGGCGGCCCTGATTCATTTTCGCCTTTTGCGATCTCTAGTTCCTCTCCCCCAACCCCACCCCCCTTCCCTCCACATCAACTTTCAACCTGAAAAAGTGTTCCGAACCGAAAAGTCACCTGCTCCTTTTCTCCAGAGATGCTTCCTAACCCGCAAATTTGACCCAGCAACTTGTGTACATCTTCGGTATAAGGCAGCATCTGCAATTCCTTTATACGCCAAGCTTTAAGGTGACGGGGCGAATGTTTAAAAGGGAAATGAGCTTAAAGGTTTTCACAGTGGGAGATGGGCATCAGAACGACCTATTCGATGAAACTATTAGAAGCGTATAGACATAGACAAAGAATAGACATAGAAAATAGGTACAGTAGGAGACAATTTGGCCCTTCGAGCCAGCACCGCCATTCATTGTGATCATGGCTGACCATCCAAAGGCAGTAACCTGTGCCTGCCTTCTCCCCATATCATATCATATCATATCATATATCTACAGCCGGAAACAGGCCTTTTCGGCCCTCCAAGTCCGTGCCGCCCAGTGATCCCCGTACATTAACACTATCCTACACCCACTAGGGACAATTTTTACATTTACCCAGCCAATTAACCTACATACCTGTACGTCTTTGGAGTGTGGGAGGAAACCGAAGATCTCGGAGAAAACCCACGCAGGTCACGGGGAGAACGTACAAACTCCTTACAGTGCAGCACCCGTAGTCAGGATCGAACCTGTGTCTCCGGCGCTGCATTCGCTGTAAAGCAGCAACTCTACCGCTGCGCTACCGTGCCGCCTCCCTTGATTCCACTAGCCCCAGAGCTCTATCTAACTCTCTTTTAAATTCACCCAGTGAATTGGCCTCCACTGCCCTCTGTGGCAAAGAATTCCACAAATTCACAACTCTCTGGGTGAAAAAAAAAAATCTCACCTCAGTCTTAAATGGCCTTCACTTTATTCCTAGACTGCGGCCCCTGGTTCTGGACTTCCGCCAACATTGGGAACATTTTACTGGCATCTGGCTTATGATAGAAACATAGAAACATAGAAACATAGAAACATAGAAAATAGGTGCAGGAGGAGGCCATTCGGCCCTTCGAATCAGCACCGCCATTAATTCTGATCATGGCTGATCGTTCCCAATTAATAACCCGTGACTGCCTGCTCCCCATATCCCTTGATCCCACTAGCCCCTAGAGCTCTATCTAACTCTCTCTTAAATCCATCCAGTGATTTGGCTTCCACTACCCTCAAAGAATTCCACAAATTCACAACTCTCTGGGTGAGAGTTATAAAAGGACTTGTCCAGTCCTTCTATAATTTTATACGACTCAACAAAATCCCCTCTCATCCTTCTACATTCCAGTGAATACAAGACAAGTCTTTCAAATCTTTCCTCATATGACAGTCCCGCCATCCCGGGGATTAACCTCGTGACCCGACGCTGCGCTGCCTCCATAGCAAGGATGTCCTTCCTCAAATTAGGAGACCACACCTGCACACACTACTCCAGATGCAGTCTCCCCGGGGCCCAATACAACTGTAAAAGGACCTCTTTACTCCAATACTGAAATCCTCTCGTTATGAAGGCCAACATGCCATGAGCTTTCTTCACTGCCTGCTCTACCTGCACGCTTACTTTCTTTTTTTAGGTCTCTTCCTCGGGGCGTGGTTCGGCCGCGGGGCCTTCCATCGCCTGCGGGGCCTTCCATCGCCCGGCGCGGCTCGGCCGCTGGACTTAACATCGCCGGCGCAGCTCGGCCGCGGGACTTAACAGTGCCCTGTGCGGCTCGGCCGCGCGGCCTTCCATCGCCCGGTACGACCGCGGGACGTTTCAGCGCTCGTTGCGGCTCGGCCGCGGGATGTTTCAGCGCTCGGTGCGGCTCGGCCGCGGAGCCTTTCATCGCCCGGCGCGGCTCGGCCGCTGGACTTAACATCGCCGGCGCGGCTCGGCCGCGGGGCCTTCCATCGCCCGGCGCGGCTCGGCCGCGGGACTTAGCAGCGCCCGGCGCGGCTCGGCCGCGGGGCCTTCCATCGCCCGGTATGGCTCGGCCGCGGGGCCTTCCATCGCCCGGTGTGGCCGCGGGACATTTCAGCGCCCGGCGCGGCTCGGCCGCGGGGACTTCCATCCCCTTGCGGGGGCTGTGCGGGTCGGTCGCCTCGGTAGGGGTCGAGCTGCCTGTTCGTGGGCGTGGGGGAAGAGAGTGGAAGCTTTGTTGCCTTCCATCACAGTAAGGGGGTGTTTGGAGTCACTGTGATGGATGTTTATGTTGGGGTCGTGTGCCTTGTGTTCATTTCTTTTTTGTTGTGTTCTGTGACTGCTGGAAATGTAATTTCGTTCGGTATCTCGGTATCGAATGACAATAAAGCTTTGTATTCTGTATGTATGACAACAATCAAAATGTGAGGCAAGGAACTCACATCAAAGGTTTATATCAAAGACAGGAACGAAATGCTTGTGTAACTCAGCAGGATAGCCAGCCTGACTGGAGAAAACGTATGGATGATATTTCAGGTGGGCACCCCTCTTCAGACTGAAATTCAGCGTGGAGGGAGTCCAGAGACATGGGTGGGTACGGTGTGAAAACGACAGGTCAAAGCAGATGTGATAAGAAAATGTAGAATGGTTCATTGTCAGCCGAGCAAGAGGCGACAACGAGGCAAACAATCAATAATATTACGCAGGAAGACAACAGAACCAGTCCGAGAACAAGGATGGGTGAGGGACAGAAAGAGAGGTAAAACAAAGATTAATTGAAGTTATAGATATAGATATAGATATAGATATAGATATAGATATAGAATATAGATATAGAAAATAGGTGCAGGAGGAGGCCATTTGGCCCTTCCAGCCAGCACCGCCATTGATTGTAATCATGGCTGATCATCCACAATCAGTAACACGTGCATGCCTTCTCCCCATATCCCTCGATTCCACTAGCTGTTAGTTAGAGAAATCAATATTTCTGCCCAACCGAAATGTGAGGTGCATTTCCTTCAATTTGCGTAGGGCCTCACTCTAACAGAGGGAGGCCCATGTCAGAAAATTCAGGATGAAAATGTGTGGGGAAACTGGGAGATCGCGTACGGCTAGGTGGACTGAGCGGAGGTGCTCAGCGAAACGATCGCCGAGCCTGCACTTGATTAAGTCGAAATGTAGGAGTCCACACCTGGAACCGCGGATACGGTGGATGAGGTTGCAGGAGCTGCAAGTGAACCTTTGCCTCACCTGAAAGAATGTCGGTGTCATTGGACGGACATAGTGGGAAGGTATCGGGACAGGTGTTGCATCTCCTGCACGTGCAGGGAAACGTACGTGGGGAGGAGATGGGTTGTGTGAGAACGGATGCTTTAACCATGGAGTTGCGGAGGGAACGGTGTCTGCAGAAAAGGAAAAGGGTAGTGATGGGAAGATGTGGCTAGTTGTGAGATGCCGTTGGTGGTGGCGAAAATGTCGGAGAATTATGTGCTGTTTGCATCGGCTGACTTGGTGAAAGGTGAGGACTAGGGGACTATGTCCCATGTGCGACTGTGTGGAGAGTGGGCAAGAGCGGAGGTATGGGATATCGAAAGGCCCGTGTGAGTGCCTCGTTTTTGATGGAAGAGAGGAATTCCCGTTCGCTAAAAAATGAGGACATCTCGGCGGTCGACTGACATCTATTATAAACCCATTGATTCCCACAGCTATCTGGACAACACTTTTTCCCACCCTGCCTCCTGCAAATAATCTATCCCCTGCTTCTATTTCCTCCATATACGCTGCATCTGCGCCCAAGATGTGGTGTTCCTAACCAGGACACCCGAGATTTTCCACTTCCCGTAGAGACCGTTCCCTCCGCAGCTCCGTGCTCAACTCATCCTTGCCCACACAAACTCCCCCTCCCCAGATTCTTTCCCTTGCAAACTCCTCTGACAGTCGAAGTGCCCAGACAATCCTTTCAGGTGAGGCACTGGTCCACGTGTACCTCCTGCAACCTCATCTACGGTATTCGCTGTTCTAGATGTGGAATCCCGGCTATCGGAGAGACCAAGCGCGGGCTCGGTGATTGTTTCGCTGAACACAGTCGAGCAGTCCGCCGAGGCCCATGTGATCCCCCGGTTGCTAAACACTTTACCTCCCCCTCCCAATGCGTCACTGACCTTTCTGTCCTGGTGCTCCACCACTGTCAGAGTGAGGCCCAAAGCAAATTGGAGGGAAAACATCTTATAGTTCGCTTGGGCAGCTTACACTACAGCGGTATGAATTTGATTTCTCTCGCGTAAAGTGACCCTTGGTTTAAATTACTTTCTCCGTCTCTACCCCATCCTAATTCTCAGACTAATTCTACTGTCCTCCTGACTAAATATTACTGATTATATGCCGCGTTGTCACCTACCCCTCAGCTAACAATGTACCATTCTACATTTCCTTATCAGCAGCTTCCATGATCTGTCGTTTGCACACCTAGACCTCTAGACTCCCTCTCCACTGACTCTCAGTCTGAGGAAGAGTCTTGACCCTAAATTTCTGTCCAGAGATTCTGTAAGTCCCGCTCAGTTAGTCCACCATTTTGTGTCTATCGAAAGAACAGTCAGATTCTGCTTGCTCTATCTCTTTCGTCACCGCAATATTCAGCAACAAACCGCCCTGACGGACAAGGCCAAATGTTGCCCCCACTGTGGAAACAATGTTTATTTGGCAGTTATTGCTAAAAATTAAACAATGCTGATGTACTATTTTTGATTCTCGTAACTTAGACATCGTATCAAAAAGATAAAACGTGCAGCATTTGATTCAGCAAGGTGTTGAAATGTTTCTAATATCCCGAAAGGTATGGGAAGCATTTCACAATGGCTCAACGAGCACAAATATTTTAATGCACGTGTTTGTTCGGTGGTTTGTGGCTGATATGAATGAGAGATGCTCCCACTAATTGGCACAGTGGACCTTATGTCACGTGCATGTGCACCTATTAAACCATTCACCAGGACATGGAGGCACCAGGGCGGTTTTGAACAACTGATCGCAGATAGTCACGGAAAATGCCATTTCCAGCTATTTACTATATTGCGAGCGTTTACTATCCTTTACTTGCAGCGGTTGGAATCCCCGGTAAGGTGGCGCATCTGGTTCTTATTTCAGTTCTGGATTATGATAACGATAACATTTACTTTATTTTAATCTACTTGTGTTGCAATTCCTTATCCAACTCTATTTTTCCTATCGTTGACTTTATGATTTATAAAAAATGATCAGTTTCCATTGGTATTTCCGGCAATATTTCTTATACCTTGCATTAACGTAGAAATATAGATTTGCCACTGGAGTAAACCCAATCTTTCCGCCCACTATTACCATTGGAAAGTGTTTTTTTCTGGTGCGCTGGATATTACTGCCAGAGCAAAACATTGGTCCTCCTGCACTAGACAAAGTGGCTCCACGGAGTTCAACTCCAATGTGCAGTGTTGCAGATGGATTGGTGGGAATTGCTTGTGCACTGCTCTGCGGAAGGGAGATCGTATTTATTGCGGATGACACTGTAGTTAATGGCTTGATGGACTTGAATGTCGTGACGGCGGTGAAAACACTCCAACATTGTTACAGTCCAAATTGATATGTAAGGATATGACTCTCTGTCAGCACTGTACAGACCAGACAACGCACCAGGGGCCGGGAGTGTATGGCATGCATTAAACTACGCCGGTGCACAGCTCCATGGGCATAATATCTTGCTTGTTGTAAAAGATTTGCTGAGTCGCTGGATGTCAGTCCATCTTCGGAGGAATAATAAAATACGTCATCTTTGTTTATAAAACCAGCGGAATAGGGCAATGGAGATTCAGAACGCAAACCGATAGATGTCAGGACTAAGATACGCACAGCTGCAGTGTACGCGAAACAGTTCAGCTTTCATTTCAGGAGTAAGTGCAGATCAGCAGCTTGCACCCAGCAGTTGAACGGATTGCTCTGCGTCAAGTGGATGATGTATTTTTAAATGTGTAGGGATTGCGGTTCGAAGAGAGTTTGCGTCCAGTGCGCAAGGGATTTGCAAAGCGTTCTCTTTGATTTCCATTTAATATTTCATCCCAATATATCTCTGAAATCTTTTGTTTTGCTTACAACTCTGTTCTGTGGAGGCCGAACATAGGTTTGGTCATGAACGCCTCAAGTTAGAGAGAATAGAGAATAGAGAAATTCTCATAGAGAACTGGTTGGCAGACAAGAAGCAAAGAGTAGGAATAAACTGGTCCTTTCAGAATGTCAGGCAGTGGTGACTAGAGTGCTGCAAGGCTCGGTGCTGGGGCTGCAACTATTTATAATATATGAATGAATGAATGAATTGATTCATTAATCCATTCATTAATTAATTAATTGCTTAATTAATCAATTGATTGACCGGTCAATTATTTAATTACTTAATTGATTGATAAGTGCGTGAATGGATGAATGAATGAATGAATTAATTAATTGATTGGTTAAATAATTAATTAATAAGTTTATTGGCCAAGTATGCATGTACAAGGAGCCTTGGTGCTCCGCTCACAAATGACAATACAAACATATAGTTGACAATTAAGAATAAAGCATAACCACATCAAAACAATACGGATACAACATTACGGTCTAAACATGTGGGTGAAAATAAACCTGGGCTAAAAAGAGACTGCAGACATTGGTTATTGAGTAGAACTATCACTCGTGGGGAAAAAAATGTTTTTTTGTCTGGCTGTGGCTGCTTTGACAGTCCGGAGTCGCCTTCCAGAGGGAAGCACTTCAAAGAGTTTGTGGCCAGGGTGAGAGGGGTCAGATGATCTTGCCCGCTAGTTTCCTGACACTTGCAGTGTGCAGTTCGTCAATGGGGGGAAGGTTGCAGCCAACAACCTTCTCAACTGTGCGAACGATCCGTTGCAGCCTCCGGATGTCGTGCGTGGTGGCTGAGCCAAACCAGACCATGATCTAGAAGGTGAGGACGGACTCAATGATAGCAGTAAAGAATTGGGACCATCATTGCCTGTGGCAGATTGTGTTTCTTCAGATGCCGCAGGAAGTACATCCTCTGTTGGACATTTTTGACTGTGGTGTCGATGGTGGCCCCCCATTTAAGGTCCCTGGAGATGATGGCTCCAAGGAACTTAAATGGCCGCACAGATGTGACTATGGTGTTGTTGATGGTGAGTGGGGGAGGGGAGGGGGATCTCTTCGAAAGTCTACAATTAGTTCCACTGTCTTGAGAGCATTGAGCTCCAGGTTTTTGCGATGGCACCAGGACGCCAGCTGTGTCACTTCCCCTCTGTAGGCAGATTCCTTCCCATCCTGGATCAGTCCAATGAGGGTAGTGTCATCTGCAAACTTGAGGAGCTTGACAGAGGAGTCTGTGGAGGTGTAGTAGCGGGCCAGGCAGCATCTCAGGACAGAAGGAATGGGTGACGATTCGGGTCATATCATCATATCTATACAGCCGGAAACAGGCCTATTCGGCCCTCCAAGTCCGTGCCGCCCAGCGATCCCCGTACATTAACACTATCCTACACCCACTAGGGCCAATTTTTACATTTACCCAGCCAATTAACCTACATACCTGTACGTCTTTGGAGTGTGGGAGGAAACCGAAGATCTCGGAGAAAACCCACGCAGGTCACGGGGAGAACGTACAAACTCCTTACAGTGCAGCACCCGTAGTCAGGATCGAACCTGAGTCTCCGGCGCTGCATTCGCTGTAAAGCAGCAACTCTACCGCTGCGCTACCGTGCCGTCGAGACCCTTCTTCAGACTGATGTCAGGGGAGGGGGCGGGACAAAGATAGGATGTAGTAGGAGACAGGAAGACTGTGGGAGAACTGGGAAGGGGAGGGGAAAGAGAGGGACAGAGGAACTATCTGAAGTTGGAGAAGTCAATGTTCATATCGCAGGGGAGTAAACTGCCCAAGCGAACTATGAGATGCTGTTCTTCCAATTTGCGCTGGGCCTCACTATTGCAATGGTGGATGACAATGACAGAAAGGTCATACTGGGAGTGGGAGGGGGAGTTCAAGTGCTGAGCCACCAGGAGATCAAGTTAATTAAGGTGGACTGAGCAAAGGTGTTGAACGAAACGGTCGCCGAGCATGCGTTTGGTCTCGCCGTCGTAGAGAAGTTGACATCTGGAACACCGGCTACAATCGATGAGGTTGGAAGAAGTGCAGGTGAACCTCTGCCTCACCTGGAAAGACTGTTTGGGTCTTTGGATGAAGTTGAGGGAGGAAGTAAAGGGACAGGTATTGCATCCCCTGCGGTTGCAGGGGAGAGTACCTGGGAAGAGGGTGGTTTGGGTGGGGATGGACGAGTGTACAATGGAGTTACGGAGGGAACGGTCTCTGCGGAAAGCAGAAAGTGGTACAGATGGGAAGATGTGGTCAATAGTGGGATCCCGTTGGAGGTGACGGAAATGTTGGAGGATAAATTGTTGCATACAACGGCTGATGGGGTGGAAGGTGAGGTCTCTATCGTTGTTACGAATGGGGAGAGGGGGAACAAGAGCGGAGCTGCGGGATATAGAGGAGGCCCCAGTGAGAGTCTCATCTATAATGGAAGAGGGGAACCCTCGTTTCCTAAATAATGAGGACATCTCTGCTACCGGAGTATGAAACACGTCATCCTGGACGCAGATGCGGCGCAGACGGAGGAATTGGGAGTAGTGGATAGAGTTTTTACAGGAGACATGGTGGGAAGAAGTGTAGTCAAGAAAGCTGTGGGAGTCAGTAGTTTCTTAGTAGATGTCGGTCACCAGTCTGTCTCATGTGATGTAGATGATGAGATCCAGAAACGGTAGGAAGATGTCGGAGATGTTCAAGTATATTTAAGAACAGGATGGAAATTAGTGGTGACATTTGTGAAATCATTGTTCTGCATGGGTACAAGAGGTATGACCAATGCAGTCGTCAATGTAGCGGAGGTAGCGTTCGGGGATGGGGCCAGTGTATGCCTGTAACTGGGATTGTTCCACGTACCCTAAAAAGAGGCAGGCACAGCTAGGGCCCATGCGAGTGCCCATAGCTACGCCTCGGATTTGGATGAAGTGGGAGGAGTCAAAGGAGAATTTGTTGAGGTTAAGAACCAGTTCTGCTTGGCGGAGGAAAGTATTGGTGGATGGAGATTGGCTGGTTCTGCGGTTGAGGAAGAAACGGTGGGCATCAAGTCCACCCTGGTGGGGGATGGAGGCATAGAGTGACTGGACATCCATGATAAAGATGAGGGAGTGGGGGCATGGAAACCGAAAGTTATTGAGGTGACGGGAGCATGTGAGGTATCTTGGACATAGGTAGGAGGGATTTGACCAGGGGGGATATGATGGAGTTGAGGTACGTGGAAATTAATTGGTTGGGACATGAACAGGCAGAAACAATGGGTCTGCCAGGACAGTTCAGTTTGTGGAGAAGGTAAAGGCTGGGGATCGATAAGGTTGGAGGCATTAGGGGGCAGAGCGCTGGAATTGGTGAGATCAGTGATAATGTGAGTGATTATGGTCTGGTGCTCGTCAGTGGTGCCATGGTCCAACGATAAGAAGGCGGAGGTGTCTGAGAGTTGTCGTCTGGCCTCAGTCCGGTGAAGGTCAGCGCGCCAGACTACCACGGCACCTCCCTTGTCTGCGGGTTTGATAACTAAGTCGGGGTTGCTGAAGAGTAGGTGGAGGGCTGTGTGTTCAGGAGGGGAGAGGTTAGAATATCAGGAGGGGAGAGGTTATAGTAGGGGAGTGGAAAAGTTGAGGCGGTTGACGTCACGCCGGCAGTTAGAAATGAAAAGGTCGAGTGAAGGTAGATGGCCCGTAGGAGTCCAAGAGGAGGGGTTCCTCTGGAGACGGGAGAAGGTATCAACCCAGGATGGCATGTTGGCTTCATAACGAAAGGATTTGAGTATAGGAGAAAAGAGGTCCTTCTGTTGTTGTACAGGTCCCTGGTGAGCCAACATCTGGAGTATTGTGTGCGGTTTTGCTCTCATAATTTGAGGAAGGACGTCTTTGCTATCGACGCAGTGTAGCGTAGGCTGATGAGGTTAATCCCTGGGATGGCGGGACTGTCATATCAGGAAAGATTTGAAAGACTGGGCTTGTATCCACTGGAGTTTAGAAGGATGAGATGGGATCGTATAGAGACATATTAAATTATAAAAGGACTGGACAAGCTAGATGCAGGAACAACGTTGCGGGGTCCAGAACCAGTGGCCATAGTCTAGTAATAAAGGGAAGGCCATTTTAAATGAGGTGAGAAGAAACTTTTTAACCCAGAGAGTTGTGAATTTATGGAATTCTGTCACAGAAGGCAGTGGAGGTCAATTCACTGGTTGAATTTAAAAGAGAGTTAGATAGAGCTCTCGGGGCTCGTGGAATCAAGGGATATGAGGAGAAGGCAGGCACGGATTACTGATTGTGCATCATCAGCCGTGATCAAAATGAATGGTGGTGCTGGCTCAAAGGGCCTAATGGCCTCCTCCTGCACCTATTTTCTATGTTTCTACGTTTCTATGTAAGTTCGATTGGTAAATGTGCAATCTTCTGCACTCAATTGAGAATTTCCTACCATTACTTAACATCCTTCCTCTCTATTCCCCCGCTGCCCTGCTGCGCAGCTGCTTATCCAACTGTAATATTATTTCGATGTTCCTCTCTTTATTAGCCTAAACTCACCCATCGGACGACTCGGGTACCTGTCCATATTGCAGCTATTACGGCCACTTGGCTCGGTCCACGCTTCGGTTGCATTGCCTTTATCGCTGAAGTAACTTTTATCTCAGCACCTAATTGTTGAAGAGAACAATGCTTATTTCCATGAGAATTGTGGCTGCACCCAATCAGAGATCGGTTTTTTTCATTTCCATTCATCTCATGCGACCATCCCTCCAAAACAACGCTCACTTTTCTCCCATTTTCAGTTTTAATGACCGCCGGCTTCCTGACAAGACATTAATGTTTCTTCTTTCACCGATGCAATATACCTGCTGAATTTCCACTATTATAGAAACATAGAAACATAGAAAATATGTGCAGGAGGAGGCCATTTGGCCATTCGAGCCAGCACCGCCATGCATTGCGATCGTCCCCAATCAATAACCCGTGCCTGCCTTCTCCCCACATCCCTCGATTCCACTAGCCCCTAGAGCTCAATCTAACTCTGTCTTAAATCCATCCAGTGATTTGGCTTCCACTGCCCTCTGCGGCAGAGAATTCCACAAATTCAGAACTCTCTGGCTGGAAAAGTTTTTTTCTCACCTCAGTTTTAAATGCCCCCCCCCCCCCCCTTTATTCCAAGACTGTGTCCCCTGGTTCTGGACTCGCCCGATATTTGGAACAGTTTTCCAGCATCTATCTTGTCCAGTCCTTTTATAATTTTATATGTTTCTATAAGATCTCCTCTCATCCTTCTAAACTCCAGTGAATAAAAGCCTAGTCTTTTCAATCTTTCCTCATATGACAGTCCCCTTTATCTCTTTTCATTTCGGATGACTGCGGTAATTTCTTCGAGGCCTAATCAGCACTACCTCATTTTACCTTGTTTTACAAGTTTAAAATTACGTGGTAGCAGCCAGACACCAAGTTTCTTCCATTCGCTTACGTCGTTGTTAAGTGCAGCCGAATGAATACCTGTGGTGGCGACTGGAGGTACTGGCTTGTGTGAGCTACGATCACGACATTTCTTTCGGGGTGAATTAAGCGAAACGAGTGATATTCAACGTTTTTGAAATAAACTTTCTTCTTTCTCTCCTTTTGTCTTTCACTCCTTTCTCTCGCAGTTAACTTAACGGCGATCCTGATCCTCTCCCGTGGAAAGTGTGGACTCTCCAAATGTATTACACGCTACCTGGTGGGGATGGCAGCGGCCGATTTCCTTGTAGTTGTCATTGCTGTTGTTGCGGAGCAGATTAATCTTCTCTATTCGTACGCTAGTTTCTTGCAGGTAACCCCGGTATGTGCTGTAGCGTTGATCTTTAACATAGCAAGCATGGACTGTTCCGTTTGGTTAACGGTTGCTTTCACGTTCGATCGCTTCATCGCGATTTGCTGCCCAAACCAGCAGGAAAAATATTGTACCGAAAGAAAAGCAACAATAGTAATAATAACAGTGGCTATTCTGAGCTGCTTGAGGTGCATTCCATTTTACTTTCTAATGCAGCCTCAAGTCACCATTGACAATGTACCATGGGGCTGTGTACCAGTACCTGAATACTATACTTCCTTCTTCTGGAAAACACATGAGTTAATTGACAGTATTATAACACCGTTATTACCAATTTGTTTTATTCTTCTGTGTAATGGTTTAACAATCCGCCACATTATTGCAGCAAATAAAGTCCGCATGGGACTCCGGAGTAACAGTGAAAATCAGAAGGATACGGAGGTGGAGAACCGTAGAAAATCGATGATTCTGCTGTTCGCTTTGTCAACCAATTTCATATTACTGTGGTTGCCCTATGTCATACACTCCATGACATGGCAGACTGTGAATATTGCATACGAAGACAAAAATTTGAATAACCCGATATACATTATGCAGCAATGCGGATTTATGTTACAGTTCCTCAGTACCTGCACCAACACGTGTATCTATACACTGACACAGAGGAAATTCAGAGAGGAGCTGAAACATGGTGTGAAGTATTTGATTACATTGAATGGAATACTCTTTAAATAACTAAAACAAACAGAATACAAATGATAGATCAATTTTCCAATACACTTTCTGGAGGCATTGCTGCTGTCATCAACACTCAATGAACACGGGAAGGCAGATGGCTGCGATGAGGATTCCAATGGTGTCCGACACACAGCAGAGTTTTGTACTAAACCGAAATATATTGTCATAATTGCTTCGGTTCATGTCAACCAAGGCTAGGCTATTTTATTTGCCTGCGTTTTCCTTATATTCCTCCTTACCATTCTTGTCCATATTCACAAGTTCACAAGTTCACAAATTATAGCAGTAAAATTAAGCCATTCGTCCCATCGAATCCACTCCGTCATTCAATCATGGTTGTCTGCTTCCTGGATAGGGTCCTTTTGCTTGTATATCTAATGAACATGGATTGACCAGATATTACTTAGCAAAGCCGCTAAAATGCCATGAATGTTTATTTCATGAATATTGTTAACATATTTAAAAATAAAACTTAAATGGACGTACTGCATTTAAACCGATTACACTTTATTAAACAGCCATATTTGTTAACTGGAATAAGCTTGCAGCGGAGATGGGGTAACCCGGTATAACGACAAGCCTAACAAGGCACTAGGCAGAAATGAAAAATCGAAGTCACGGAAAGATATGCCCCAATATGATGAAATTGAAGTTGCCCATCTGGTCCAAATGGTAGAAGGAGATGTGGAAGGCCAGAAAGATTGTTTAATGCTGGGTTGTATACTTCTAATTCAGAGAATATATCTGTTTAATAACAGATATTTTGGTTAATTACTTGGTATGATAGCTTGTATCTTTAGGCTTCTGTGTTTTGCAAGACTCACAAGGACGTGTGATTTCCTATGTACGTATTACGAAAATTAGAACCATGCAGTTTATCTAAGTTAAACACAATCTGACATTCTTCAACCCATTATCCAAGCTAATGCAGATGCCCCGGTAATTTTAGATTTAACGTCCATTCTGTTGTCCATTTTGACGTCGTCAACAATCTTTCTAAAGTTGCCACCAACATTCTCATTCAACAGGGAAACATTGGATTAAAAATCATCAATGGACACAGATCCACACCACCGATCTCACTGCACATCTCCATCCCCAAGCTTCCCATCGAAAATCAACCATTCACTGCCACCATTTTTCGATTTCCAACAAAGAATAGTGTTTCTCCGTGCTCTCGTGATTATGTATACTTCATTCTCATCACCCCTGAGCCTGCTATGCTCCACAGGGGTAAAAAATCACCCTATCCAGGTCCGGCTACTGATACTCACATCCGTGGTTGATAAGGTACAAGATCGATCTCGTGTTTGGAGAGACCAGCCCTCTCCATCATACACTATATTTACACTATTCCAGCATACACTATTTTCTAGCTAATTGTTGATAGGAATCTCACGAACAAATCGATCCTGATGGACTTTGACAAAGTCAACATAACGTTCACGTAGACATCGTCGACCGTTTTAACCTGGTCAATATTTTTCGTCACTAAATTCAATTAAAATGTGAGACACGATCTTAAATGCATAAAGCTATGCAGACGAATATATTCTGCGCAGGTCACTCTAAACACGACATCGATCATGTACCCTATCAACTACGGAGGTAGACACAAACCCTTATCAACCACGGATGTGAGTATCGCCGCCGTACCTGGATGGTGGAATTTGTTTTCCTTTGCAGCGTAGCAGGCGCAAGGGTGATGTGAATGAAGTAAACATTATCACGAGGGCACGGATAAAGTGAACACTAACGGTCTTTCTCTTCCTAGGAAATGTGTTATACAATTGGAGAATATCGGCTTAAGATGAGAGGAGGATCATGGAAAACTTTCTCCCTCAGAGCGGGGTCCGTATCTGGAACTAGCTGCCAGAGAAATCTTTAGAAGCGAAGGGGACTTGAATGAATAAGTGCATTGGCCAAGTATGCACACATACAAGGAAAGTGCCTTGGTGCTACGCTTCCAAGTAACAACACGAATAAATAGTAAACAAGTAAGACTAAGCATAAAACATTAAAACATTACATCATCATTATGTGAGTGAAGCAAACCAGAGCAAAAAGAGACTACAGACATTTGGTTATTGAGTAGAGCTACTCCTCGCGGAAAAAAAGCGGTTTTTATGTCTGGCCGTGTGGCTACTTTGACAGTCCAGAGTCGCCTTGCAGAGGGAAGTGCTTCAAAGTATTTGTGGCTAAGGCGAGAGGGGTCAGAGGTGATCGGTCCCGCTCGCTTCCTGGCCCTTGCACTATACAGTTCGTCAATGGGGGTAAGATTGCAGCCAACTGCCTCAGCTGATCGAATGATTCGGTGCAGCCTCCGGATGTCGTGCTTGTTGGCTGAGCCAAACCATACCATGATGGAGAAGGTGAGGACGGACTGAAGGATGGCAGTATAGAATTGGACCATCATTGCCTTTGGCAGATTGTGTTTCCTCAACAGCCGCTTGAAGTACAACCTCTGTTGGTCCTTTTTGACTGTGGACTCGATTGTCGCCCCCCATTTAAGATCCTTGTAGATGATAGTTTTGTGTTAAATAACTCCACAGATGTACCTTCTGTGTTGTTGATGGTGAGTGGAGGGCGGGGAGGAGGAGCTCTCCTAAGGTCTATAATTAGTCCCACTGTCTTAAGGGCATTGACCTCCAGGTTGTTGCGATGGCACCAGGACGCCAGCTGGGTCACTTCCTGTCTGTAGGGAGATTCCTCCACATCCTGGATCAATCCAATCAGGTTTGTGTCATCCGCAAACTTGAAAAGCTTGAAAGAGGAGCAGTCGTTGCTGTAGAGAGAGTAAAGGAGAGGGGAGAGTACGCATCCATGCGGTGGTCCTATGCTGAGGGTCTGCGGGTCCAAGATGTGCTTCCTGTCTGTCAGGAAGTTGATGGTCCACTGACAGAGGGGTTCAGGCACAGTCAACTGGGAGAGTTTGGAGTGTAGTAGTTCTGGCGTAATGGTGTTAAATGCAGAGCTAAAGTCCACAAATAAAATCCTTGCATAGGCAAGGACAATTACGACTTAACTATGGGTGGAGCTACCAAACTGGGGGGTCCTTTATTTAATATATCTCGTCTAAGTAACAGTATATATTTTGAGGAAGCTTGGAAATTTAACGAGGAAAATGGAGCATTGAAAATATACACCTTACAGAGAAGGTTATACACGCAATGCGTACAAACAACAAAACCTCGCCGCGCAGCTGATCTGAGACTTTTGACCAATGGCCTCCGGAAGTAACGGCCTCGACTCACTCTCCCTGCCCAATGGGCCGCAGCACGCGATGTGTTGCATTCGCTTTCTCCGTTCATTTGGAAAAACATATTGACACTTCCTCCGTGGTGTGGTGTTGGTATGCGATGGAAATCTTCTTGTTCGACGTTCCGAACAAACTGTTTCTCTATCGCCTGTACGAATATCGATTTTAAGTGGGACACACCGATACTATTACGCATCATTTTGTTATCCCCGTCCCTAACCAGGTGGAAGTTATCTTGGATGGACCGGCCAGGGACTGTATAGGACTCGTCCGGGTGGATCAGTTGGGACAGCGCGGAGCCCAGGCAATTTGCCCTTGCCGTGCAAAAGCTTTATGCTCTTTACAGAGGAGAGAGACCATGGCGCCAGTTCTTCAACAGGCGGAGTTCGCCCTTCTTGGGCAGCAGGACAACGATTGCCACGAGAGGGGCACCTCCCCGGTCGCCAGGCATTCCATCAGGACCTTCATGTATTCACCCCATCACATCCCAGAAGAATCTAAGAAACACAACCGTCAGCCCAACCACCCCTGGGGAATTGACGTACACGTTAATGAAATGTAACGGTACGCCATCCAGGCTCACGGCCAGATATGGAGCAAACCGCCTGGCACACCTTCCTGCACCTTCAGAATCTTTCGCTGGAAAGTCGGGGACAACAGGAAGGCCACCCCACTTGAGTTTGTGCTGAGGTGACTAATGTAGCACCCCCCCCTCCCCCCTGCCTCACACTCCAGGACCCAGGTGGGTTCGTCACTAACAACAGTATGCGTCTCTTGCACAAAACGCACTGCATGAGAGATGGTGAAATCTACGAACGTCCCCTTCCGCCATTTACGTTTAGGCTAGCTACTACGAACTTCATGTTGAAGATACACTGGGTTTTTTTTTCCTCACACTCCTCTTGGGAGTGCAGCCGCTCTCTCTCATGAGCTTCAAACAATCAGCAAACTGACGCCTCTCAGACTCGTGAATACCACTAACCTTACATCGAAGGATAGCATTAAGTGTCTGGATAATTCCCTTCAGGTCCGGTCACCGTTCGGCAGGTCCTACTGCACTGGTGTTGTTTCAGAATCTCTCCAATCTCCCAGATTTTGGCGGCTCGAGACAGAGCACTGGAATCCGGGTATTCTGCCAACCCACTGACACCTGAAGCAACCCCCCCCCCCCCCCCCCCCCCAATACACTCAAGGTCATTGTCTGAGTTCGGAGAGTTGCCGTTGGCTGCCACCTCGCTCGCCTCACTACATCACGCTCTCCCTTATCCGGCATGATCCCACCTCCGTTATCAATGTCGAGGGAGGGTCCTGACGCCTCTGACAGCAAAGAGCCAGCCAGTGAATGGCTAGGCTCCAGCATACACTCACCGCCCCAGACAACTGGGCCTGGGACAGAACAAACAAGAGGCGCCCCCAAGGCCCGCAGCGCGCAGGCACCCCCGGAATCCGATTGAGGGACACGACCAGCATTAGCCCCGTCCCCCTCCGCATCCAAGGAACCCAATCCAACAGTATCACCCAGAAAGTCTCCAGCCTCCACCACCAGGGCAGTAACCTTACTGTGGCCCATTGAAGGATCCGGTGATTCTGGAGTCTCCCCTACTTCCTCACCCGGTGGGGCAGCGCACCCCTCAGCCACTCTCGTAGCTCTAATGAGGAGTACAGGCTGGGAAACCATCTCTACACTCGAGACACCCCCTTCGGGTTCTCCTTTCTCGTCCTCCATCGCAGGGGACACATTTCCAGGGGAGCCAACCCCAAGAACTGGTGAGATAACACCCTCGGAAGGCCTCTGAAACGAAGGGACAGCCACCGGCCCAGAGGACACTAGTTCTGGGTCGCAGCCTCGACAGGGGTGTAAGTTCTCCTGGTAGGCTGCCATCTGACTTTAGGCCCAGGGCCGTGCTCTCCCTCAAGAGACCCACGCCTTATTTGTGTCCCACTGATGTGCGGCGGTACGGTGATCTCCATAAAGGAGGAGGCCTCCGCCTCCACACCACCAGCTTCCTCTCTTTCATCCCCTTGTTCAGCCTCCGGAGCTCCCAACTGAACCTCCCCTGCCCCTTCCAAACCTCCTCAGCTTCATGCTCAACCCCGCCATGCGCCTCTTGGACCACTCTGGGGCCAACAGGTACACTTTGGGTGGGCTCAGGTGTGGCCGTGGGCCCATGCGCTTGCGGGTGACTCGCGTTGTGATGTGTATTCTAACTCTTGGCCTACCTCCGCCTCTGCACAACCATCCCTCCCCCTCTCTCTCGCCCTCCCCCTGCGCCTCGCCGTCAACCTCCGCCACAGGTACAGGACGTAAGGGGGGGGGGGGGCAGTGCTGCCCTGGGCCGCCAAGATGGAGCCGGCAACTCCGGATGGGCCAGCAGTGCCGCCCCGGATCACCGAGGCGGAACTGGCAGCCCTGGATAGGCCAGCAGTGCTTTCCTGGGCTGCTGCGTTGGGATATCTCGCAGCTGCCCGGCCATTGGGACAATCCCTGCGGAAGTGACCGACCTCTTTGCTGGCATTTTACCGTGCATACCCCGAACTCCAACGCGGTTGGGGATTCCCTCTTGCTCGACGAAGAAGCTCCCCGCCGCGACCGCCCCGGTTCCCACTTCCATGAAGACCCGCCTTTATAAAACAAGATCCCCTTTAAGACAAGCGTAGCGCCAGCGCTGCATAAACCTAGTCAGACTGGACTGCACCTCCCCAAACCTTGCCAGGTGTGGAACAAGGAGCACATCCCGGATGAAAGTGGGAACGCAGCGCAGGAGAACCAGTCCAACCAGTCCAACGCACACCCACGGTTCCACGGATACAAAGGTCCCTCCCACTGAGAGCCCCTTCTCCAAAGGTCGGGCCATATCCTGCTGTACCTTTATAATAAACTGACATTTCCCCATCCAACCTCGGAGGCCGCAATCTCGACCTCTGGAAAAGATCAAATAGACCCTTCTCTGTTGCCTCCTTGGACCACCGGTACCCGGTTGGGACAGTCATCCCATGCTTGACCCCCCCCCCCCCCCCCCGCCCAAGTCGACGTAAGGCTCCTCCTGGAGTGACTCCGAAGCCGCAGCCGAAACCACAGCTGCGTAGCTCTGAGCCCGAGCCCGAGCCCGAGCCCGAGCCATCCGGACAGGGGTGCAAACCCACAAAAGAGACAACAGCAGTCGCAGTTCATGAGCGATCTCAGAGTAGGTCTCAGTCTAAAAGAGCAGCAGAAGCAGTTCTCCCCAGCCGAAAAAAGGGACAAGGGGTCCACGCGTAACTTCACTGCCGAGAGCAGCCTCTGGGGGCTTTTTGCGGCCTTGCAAGCCCCCCCCCCCCCCCCCCCCGGAAACTGCCGGATGCGATAAGTAGCTTCTCTTCGTTGAGCCCGGGTGACCTGGTCTGGGAAAAACGGTATGGAAGCTAGGTTACGGTGCTAGAAACGACACAAACACCGCCTCTTTCCAATTCCCGGTCTCCTGGCGCGATTGGCAATCCGCCCGCTACTGCCGCTCCCGCGGTACTCCAGAAAAGCGCTGTAATTCCTCGCTAAATGGAGAAATCCTTCAACAAAGGAAAGTTTCCGCAGTCCAACGTTAAGTCAAACTTCGAAAGCCCACTGCCTGTCTCTCTTCCTTCGACAAAAACCTTTATAATGTTGCTTCGAAACTTCTTAGCTATCGGAGCAGAGAGAAACAACACCTCTCTCTCTCTCTCTCTCTCTCTCTCTGTCTCTCTCTCTCTCTCTCTCTCCACTACCCTCTTCACGTCCCCTCTCTCTCCTCTGTCTCTCCCCCT
>NC_135993.1:14686588-14883258 GCF_053455715.1 Rhinoraja longicauda
GTTACACTGGAAATTGATTTAAGTTGAATGCAGTGTCTGATTTCAAACAGGATTTCAACTGACACAAATTGCTGGATAGGTGGCACCTCCGGAGAACAGAGATAGGCGACGTTTCGGGTCTGGACCCTTCTTCACAGTCTTTGTATTGTCCACTTTGTGGCCTTTTGTGTAAACAAGGACCTGCAGTTCATTGTTTCTCCAGGATTTTAAACCCAGCATGCAACAAACATACATTTCCTCCATAGGCCCACGTGAAATGCGATTTAATGTTCTGGAGTTTATTTTAGTTAGGATGGCTCGACAGATCACCAAGCTCGTTGACAGAAAAATGACGACTGATAACATAATCAGGAGAGGAATCCTCCCTTTTACCACATCATACCACCGAGATTCCCTATAAAAATGGCAGACTGAGGAATACAATTCAATGTATCATTTCTCCTTCGCACAGTGCCCGCTTTCACTGGTGGAATTCATACTGTCCAGGTGGTCGATGAATGGAAAATCACCGTAAAAAATCTCAGTATATTGTTTTTTTAATCACATGAACCTCATAACAACAGGACAATTTCACGAACGTACGAACAAGTGGCTGATGACTAAACCGAGGCAGAGTGTAATTGACTACCTGCATTGAAGGAACAGTCAAATGCTGCTGAATGCCTTCAATTTAAAACAGAACTTACCGGGTACACCTAAGACCGCAATAACTGGATAGTAAATGCGTTCGATCCGAAATATCACAGAATATTCCATTTCACGTCAGAAACTCTGTTGTCGGAGATGCTTGGAAGACGACGTTGCGCGGCCAAATGTACTGATTAATTCGAAACAACTCCCGAGTTATATTGGAGCAATTGCTCTGGGAAATAATTACGGTGCCCTCATTATGCGGAATGGTGTTTCCAGTCAAGGTTATATTAAGATGTAATAAGGTATATTTAAAAATGGAAACGCTGCTAGTTGTACCATTAATTATTCGGTGATACAAAAGTTGTGACGTGTACTTCCACGATTCTAAAATAGAATGGGTACATTTATGGACTCTAATGGCAAAATAAATGATTTAGGCTACAATTCGGGCTGCAAGAATTACAACCGAATTGTAGCATAGGGAAAGTCAATCAAAATCATCTGTACAAAATCACGGGTAGATACACATAGTCTCTTGTCCACAGGAGGACAATCGAGAACCAGAGGACAGGTTCAAGATGAACCATAACCATATAACCGTATAACAACTACAGCACGGAAACAGGCCCGTTCGGCCCTACCAGTCCACGCCGACCACTCTCTCTGACCTAGTCTCATCTACCTGCTCTCAGACCATAACCCTCCAATCCCCTCTCATCCATATACCTATCCAATTTACTCTTAAATAATAAAATCGAGCCTGCCTCCACCACTTCCACCGGAAGCCCATTCCATACAGCCACCACCCTCTGAGTAAAGAAATTACCCCTCATGTTACCCCTAAACTTTTGTCCCTCAATTCTAAAGTTATGTCCCCTTGTTGGAATCTTCCCCACTCTCAAGGGGAAAAGCCTACCCACGTCAACTCTGTCCGTCCCTCTTAAAATTTTAAAAACCTCTATCAAGTCCCCCCTCAACCTTCTACGCTCCAAAGAATAAAGACCCAACCTGTTCAACCTCTCTCTGTAGCTTAAGTGCTGAAACCCAGGGGAAATATTTAATAGGAATCGGAGGGTAACTTTTTCACACAAAGGGTGAAGGGTGTATGGAACAACCTGCTTGAGGAGATAGTTGGGACTGGGATTATCCCATCGTTTAAGAAACAGTTAGGCAGGTACGTGGATAGGACAGGTTTGAAGGGATATGGACCAAGTGTAGGCAAATGTGACTAGGGTAGCTGGGGCATTGTTGGCCGGTGTAGGCAAGTTGGGCCGAAGGGCTGTTTCCACACTGTATCACTCTATGACTCCAAATGAAGCAACATGTCCCCAGGCACAAGGAACTAGAATTTTGAGTGAAACAAAGTGGTGTCATAACACACCGGGTCGTGCTGGAAATGGGTAGGCGATGTTTCGATTCGGGCTCTTCATATTGATTTCAGTACCGGACAGTAAATTGGAAAAGTGTGAGAAGGATGGAAATGATTTGTGGATATATAGATATGGGATTGACCGTTAGGATGAAAAATGCGAGAGATGAAAATGAGACAAAAGGGTGCCAGCTAAGGAGAATAGAGAAATGAAATGTAAAGTCAGGAGAAGGAAAATTGGTAGAAAATTGGTCGGTGATGAGCGGGGGGAAAGAGGGGTGTGATAGTGAAATAAATGTGCGTAACGCGGTGGGGGGGGCGCATAGTCGGGGGGGGGCAGTGTTACTTACATTTGCAGATTGCAATGCTCATGCTGTTGGATTTTAAACTACCCACGCAGAATATGACGTGTTGTTTCTCCAATTTCCATTTGACCTCAATCTAACAAAAGCCCCCCCCCCCCCCCCCCCAGAACAGAACTGTCATTATGAGAATGCGAAGAGAGGTAAAGTGGTTAACAACCCGGACATTCATTGGGCCTTCAGTGAGCCTTGCTCATCCAAGACCAAACGGTGTATAGTCTTTGCTTGCTTTCGCCGATGTAAAGGAGATCACATGGGGAGCAACGAATTTGATTAAGAGCAAATGTTTATAAATGTATATCTATCTTACCTGGAACGATACCTTGACAGGGATTACGGAGGAGGTGTTGGGAAAGGTTGGACATCCCCTACGATTTCAGGGGAATATGAGAGAAGGAAAGAAGGAAATTAATAAATAAATGTGCAAATAAGCGAATAATCGTAATGATAATCATAGTCGTACTTTATTAGCCAAGTATGTTTTGCAACATACGAGGAATTTCGTTTGCCATGCAGTTATACAAATAAAAAGCAACAAAACACACAAAGTACATTTTACCATAAACATCCACCACAGTGGTTCCTCCGCATTCCTCACTGTGATGGAAGGCGAAAAAAAGCTCAATCTCTTCCCTTCTTTGTTCTCCCGCGGTCGGGGGCTTCGAGCCTTCCGTTGACCGGACCATCTTGACTCCCGTAGCCGGCGGTCAGACCCTCCGTATCGGGGCGATCAAGCTCCTGCATCGGGGGGGGAATCTCAGCTCCCCGCGCCGAGCGATCTACCCCGGGTCGGGGTTGGTCCAAAACTGTCTGTGTTCTTTGGAGCTTCCCGACATCGGTCTCTACCCGAGACTGCGAGTTCCTCGATGTTAAACTGTCCGCAGGCGGCGGTTGGAGCGTCGACCCCAGGCAAGGGATCGGCTCCGACGGTAAGTCCAAGCCCCGCGGTGGGGCTCAGTCAGTCCTGAGCAAGGCCTGCAGCTCCACGATGTTAGGGCGCAGAACGACCGGACATACAATCCGGAAAACAATCGCAACTCCGGCAAGGTAAGAGATTGAAAAAAAAGTTTCCCCCGAACCCTCCCCCCCCCCCTCGCCCCCCCCCCCCCCCCCCCCCCCCCCCCCGCCACATAAAACAAACCTGAGAACATTAACACATACTTTTCAAACACAATAAAATTACAAAAGAAAAAGACAGACAGACTGGAGGCGAGGCTGCCATCGCGGCGCCACCCGGTGGAATAATAAATGAATAAATAAATAAATAAATAAACAAACAAACAAACAAATAAATATATAAATAAATAAATAAATAAATAGATGAATAAATAAATAAATAAATAAATAGATAAATAGATAAATAGATAAATAGATAAATAGATAAATAGATAAATAGATAAATAGATAAATAAATAAATGAATACATAAATACATCAATAAATAAATAGATAGATAGATAAATAAATAAATAAATCGATAAATAAATAGATAAATAAATAAATAAATGAATAAATAAATAGATAGATAGATAGATAGATAAATAAATAAATAAATAAATAAATAAATAAATAGATAAATAAATAGAGAAATAAATAGATAGATAGATAAATAGATACATAAATAGATACATAAATACATAAATAGATAAAAATAGACAAATAAATCAATAAATAATTAAATATATAAATAAATGCGCCAATAACCCAATAAATAATTACTTTCAGAGCGTCAGCTATCGCTCCAAGATGAAATCGACAAATATATGAGAATGCAGGGGGTCTGGATGCATTTTTGGAAGCCGTGGAACAATATGAGCATAATAAGAGTTAATGAGGTTAGTGTCGTGGGAAAAAATAACGCTTTTCACTCGGTTGTCCGAAAACCATCTTTGTGTGCTGTACTACACTGCATATCTTTATATCTGCGTTTTGTGAGAGAATTTGAAGCGGGTTAGTAATACACTTTCTCTAGCCTATTTCTTTCACAAATTTGGCGTTAACACACACACAAGCACACATTTAGAAACACACACACACGCACGCACAGAACACGTTCTCACATGCAGACACACATAAACATAAGCACGCACTCTCACAAAAACGCACACGTATACGTAGATATACGCACAAATACACACAAGCAACTCCACACCAACATATACAGGCACACTCGAACGCAGGCACAGAAACACACACACTATGCGAGCAGCAAGCAGAAGTTTCAAGCACGGACAAGATGGGAGATGATAGTTGAAGCGAAGACAGCTTGTGACTAGAATAGGGAGAGATGGTGGATCTTCCATTCAGAGAAAATGAATAGCGCAGAAGGAGGCTATTGGATCACTGGTCTCCTAGACGACGGGAAAAAATTCTTCCCACCTTGCAGTGGGGTGTCTGTGGCCATGCATGTTACGGCTCCTCAGAGGTAAATTCAAGTGCCATTTCACTGTCACGGTATTTCTTCCTCTCCGACTCCTACAGATCACGAGTTCAAATCTGATAGAACCTACAGCATTAAAAAATATCCATCACCTTTACATTACAGCTAGCCGTCAATTAATTCGACACCTACTGTTGATGGATTTTCTTTTTAATCTACTTATTCCTCAAACAAATGTATCTGCAACCACAACAACCTGACTGCGGGCGAGGACAGCAGGAGAAGGGAAAGACATTGTGGCCTTCCATCACAGTGAGGAGAGAGAGGACTGGAGGAGACTCACTGTGATGGATGTTTCTTTGATGGATGTTTCTTTTTTTGTGTGTTTTTGGGGTTGGGTAATTTGAATGCCTATTTAATGCTTTTATTGTTGGACTGTGTTTTTGGGGGTTTTGGGGTTGTGTAATTTGAATGCATATTTAATGCTTTTATTGTTGGGCTGTGTTTTGGGGGTTTTTGGGGTTGTGTAATTTGAATGCCTATTTAATGCTTTTATTGTTGGACTGTGTTTTGGTTTTTTTTTTTGGGGTTGTGTAATTTTAATGCTTATTTAATGCTTTTATTGTTGGACTGTGGGTGACTGAATTTCGTCCAATATTGGATGACAAATAAAGCTATCTTGAATCTTGAATCTTGAATCTTGAATCTTGATTGAAAATTCCTACAATAATTCAATCAATCCATGCGCAGCAATCGGCATCAGTTGTGGTATCCTGACATTTAAAGTCCCTGAACACTTGGAGTAAGTATAACCTTTTAGCAACGGATCTGTCTTGATTTATGACCGAGTACAGTAAGAAGATATGTTGTTCATGTCGAAACGGGCAAGGGTTCAAAGACATAGAATGAATGTTATTGGCGGAAGCGCCACAAATTCCTGGAATTTGTTTCATAACTTATGCTTGACAGATTCGATAATGATAGAACCTCGATGACTATATGCAACAAACACTTTTCAAGCATAGTCTCGGCAGCTGACTTGACTGATTTTGGACTGACTGGATTTGTTGGGCCGAATAGACCTTTTCCTGTGGTGCAGCCAACGGACAACACTCGTTTCTTGGACACCGATGTGAAACCTGCTCTAAGATGTCATTATTTCACAAGGGATTTATGGCGGGATATCACCGCGATTTTTAACTCATCTTTCGATTTCTTCAGGGTCATGTCATGGATAAATGTGTTGGTGCAGATGGTCAGAACCGGTTGTTTTTGTGCTCCACCGGGGAAGTTCCGACGAAGTGCTAAGCGCCTAATATACGATCTGACACAATATTTACCACTACAATGTTCCACAACAGTAAAAATCTCCCGGATATGCTGGAGAGGGAAGCAGTAGATTTCCATCGGATCACCCTTGCTTCTTGCTATTCTTCCAATCGTTGCCGAATCTGCCTGGCAGGAAAATAGATCATGCTTTCGGTAAGTTGAGCAATAGCAACAAAGAGAACGGGCGGGCATGGAGTTAAAGTAAATGTTAACAAATCGTAGGAAACCCATGCGGATTAATTAAAAAATTCGAGCGTGAGGATATATCCCCAGGGTACATTACTTATTGAATATTTTGAATCCCTTTGAAAAGTATCAGGGTACGCATCTTAAACAGCTCATCAGGGTGACTGTCCCGAAGACGATAGTCGCAATTCTCTCGATACAATATTTTGTCGTCAGTTTCAAACAGCAATAGTCGACAAATCGACAAAGGTGAAAGAGATCATTAACCAAACAGAGGCCCCTGAAGAAGCATAGGCCACGATAACCACCACGGGAGCTCATCGAGCGATGCACGCGAAAGATCGTGGGAAATACAGTTAAACAAGAGTCAGTGTGAACAATCTGGAAATCTGCCGCTGCTATTCCCACCAGATACCAAATCAAAGTCAAAGTCAAAGTCAAAGTCAATTTTATTGTCAATCCTCAGAAAATCGAAATACCGTTTCCCACAATCCCGAGGAACAAAGTGCATAAAACTAAGTTAAAATTAAAAAGGCACAGCAAACAACAATCAACATAAAATATAAAATATAGTCACTTCAAATGCGTTAAAAAAAAGTGTCTGGTGCTGGATGTGCGTGTGTGTGGGGTGTTAAAGTCCAGGTCCAATGGGGGCAGGGAAGAGAGGAGGAAGGGAGGGGAGAGAGTTCAGCATCCTGACAGCCTGGTGGAAAAAACTGTTCTTTAGTCGGGTGGTGCTCGACCTCAGGCTGCGAAACCTTCTCCCTGAAGGCAGGAGGGTCAAGAGGCTGTTGGAGGGGTGGGAGGGGTCACCCACAATGCTCAATGCTTTGCGGGTGAGGCGGGTGGTGTAAAGGACCAGGAGTGTTGGGAGTGAGGCGCCAGTGATCCTCTCAGCAGTGTTCACTATGCGCTGCAGGGTCTTGCGGCTGGAGGCTGTGCAGCTGCCGAACCACACAGTGATGCAGCTGCTGAGGATGCTCTCGATGGCGCCTCGGTAAAAAGTGTACATGATGGGTGTGGGCGCTCCCGCTCTCTTCAGTTTGCGGAGGAAGTAGAGGCGCTGCTGGGCTTTCTTGGCGATGGACGTGATGTTGTTGCTCCAGGACAGATCCTCGGTGATGTTCACCCCCAGGAATTTGGTGCTGCTCACCTGCTCCACAGCAGCACCATTGATGGTCAGTGGGTGGGGGTGTTGGGTGTGCGTTCTCCTGAAGTCGACAACAATCTCCTTTGTTTTCTCCACATTCAGGAAGAGATTGTTGTCTGTGCACCACGCGGCCAGCTGGTCCACCTCCTTCCTGTAGTGGGTCTCGTCGTTGTTGCTGATGAGACCCACCACTGTTGTGTCATCCGCAAACTTGACGAAGTGGTTGGAGCTGTAGGTGGGTGTGCAGTCGTGGGTCAGCAAGGTGAAGAGCAGGGGGCTTAGCACACATCCTTGTGGGGCACCCGTACTCAGCGTGATGGTGTCTGATGTGTTGCTGCCGACCCGTACAGACTGGGGTCTGACAGTGAGGAAGTCCAGCAGCCAGTTGCAGAGAAGGGGGCTGAGGCCCAGATTTGTTAGTTTACAAACCAGCTGCTGGGGGATGATGGTGTTGAATGCTGAGCTAAAGTCTATGACTGGTACATTGGGAAATAATGCTCTTTGCCCGGGGCCACAATCACAATCTCCACCCAGTTAAATGCGAGCGAAAATGATGAGATTTAAAAAATAACACCCGGTCCCGCACAAATCGCTTAAATATCAATAACATGATGTTATTTACAAATAAGGACACTGTTAAGGAATTAAATGTTCCTCACAATTCCACGGACCTCGGTGCTAATCCAGCTTTTGACGCTGTCCAAATGGAGTGAGCACGTTGAACACGCGACCGCGTGGGTTTCCATTGGGTCCACTGATTTGGCCCCACGTCCCGCAGATACGTTAAGTTAGATGGCTACTCTAATTCACCGTGTCGTGCGATGCCAAACTGACAGAGTAATAGGAACAACGGGCATGTGACCGCGAAGTCGTCCCACGTTCACATTTCTGTAAAGAGATGAGCGCCATATGGTCGTTTGGTTACTACCTATGCAACTGCAGCTATTCATAAAGCTATTAAGCTGCTGGTTGTTTTGATATAATCCCACCACCAGTCACATCTTCCTATTTCCACCCTTTCTGATTTCCACAGAGACCCTTCCCTCTATAACAGCTTGGATCACATCCCATCCAACACAAACCAACCCTTCACCAGGTACATATGTGCAGGTGATGTAACACCTGTCCCCATACATCTTCTCTGAGCTCCTTCCAGGAACCCCATCCGTCCAGGTTTTCTCATATCTTCGTGCCTTCCACAGATTCACATACGCCTCCTCCAACGTCATCTACTGCATTCGGTATACCAGATGTCGGCTCCTTTACAGCGGCATGAACAAGGCTTGCGCTCGGTTCGCCTAAGCTTGCAGGGTCCCCGGTTGATAACTATTATAATTCACTTTCACAGTCCCACACTGACATTTCTGTCCTGATCTTTCTCCAATTCTAGGGCGAGGCTACACGCACGCCGAAAGAATAGAGACTCAGTGTCCGTTTGGGTAGCCCACAGCCCATTGAGTTAGCAAATACAAATAAACAAAATCCCTTCCCTCTTTTTTCCTCCTCTTATCCCAGTGCCTCGGTTGGATGCGCACCCAGTACGCCCATTCCCCTTCCAGTCGTCATATTTTCCTCTGGCTTCACAGTTCATGCATCTACTATCCTTATCTCCTGATCTGACATGTCTTTGCCATTTCATCTCTGGCGTTTGTCCAATTATCTGCAAACCAAATAAAAACTTCAACTGCATCTACCTTTCACCTCAATCTTTACCCTGCCCTACTCCTGCGCCAGTTATGTCTCCGTCCTAATACAATCAACATGAAGAAGTGTCCCGACACAAAATTTTGCTATCCATGTTCACCAGAGAAGCTGTCTGACTCGCAAGGTTGCTCCATAATTTGTTTATCTTTTGTTGAAATTTGACAGGAGCTCCTGAACTGAGATTAGCTCGAAGCCATTATCGGGACGGACACAAAAGTCAACATCGATTCTGAGTGATAAAATAACCAATTAAACCTCATAACAATGCCGGATGTGATGGACAATCTGCACTTCACCAACCTACTAAACAGACATTTTTCCTGTCCTCCGCCGTCAGAATTTAGCCTTGCACAATAACTTCTCTTACGACTCCTCAAGCTTTCAAGTTAAAGGTGTAGCAATGGGCACTCGCATGGGTTCTAGCTATGCCTGCCGTTTTGCCGATTACGTCGAACAGTCCTTGTCCCAGACGTACGCTGGCACCGTGCTCCATTTCTTTCTGCGTCACGTCTTCGACTGCATTGTGGTTATCTTCTGCTCCCGTGCAAAACACATTGATTTAATTTGTTTCACCGCCAACATCCACCCTGATTTTAAGTTCACCTCGACTATATTGGACACCTCTCTCCCCTTTCTTGATCTCTCTGTGTCCATCACAGGCGACAGACTGATGACTTTTAAAAACCTACTCTTCTCCACAGATATCTGGTAGACATTTGTTCCCACCCGGCCGCTTGCAAAGATGCTATCGTCGATTCCCAATTCATAGAAACATAGCAACACAGAAACATAGAAAATACGTGTAGAAGGAGGCCACTTGGCCTTTCGAGCCATCACCACCATTTATTGTGATCATGGCTGATCATCCACAATCAGTAACATGTGCCTGCCTTCTCCCCATATCCCTTGATTCCACTAGCCCCAAGAGCTCACTCTAACTCTCTTTTAAATTCATCCAGAGAATTGACCTCCACTGCCTTCTGTGGCAGAGAATTCCACAAATTCACAACTCTCTGGGTGAAAAAGTTTCTTCACGCCTCAGTTTTAAATGGCTTCCCCTTTATTCTTAGACTGCGGCCCCTGGTTCTAGACTCTCCGATCTTGGGATCATTTTTCCTGCATCTGGCTTGTCCAATCCTTTTATAATTTTATACGTCTCTATAAGATCCCCTCTCATCCTTCTAAACTCCAGTGAATACAAGGCGAATCTTTCCAATCTTTCCTCATAGGACTGTTCCGCCATCCCGGGGATTAACCTGCAATGCACGTGATTATAGACGTCGGGGCCGTCAAATAAAGTGAAAGGGAGGGGGGGCAATAATTCCACCCGCTCTTCCCGTGGAAAGCTTTACACCGATAAAAAAAAAACGCGTTTGATCAATTGGAGCAACTCAACCACCCGATAAACTAAGGTTAGTGCTGTGACTCCAGAGATCACGTCCGAAAACCCTTACCCTAAAGAATCACCTGGCGACCCCGTGTTTAGGTAACGTCATGCTTTAAGAAGGCAATGTACAGATTGATATTGATAGCTATCGGTGCAGATGCTACTCTGTGTGTACACGTCGGTTCAATGATAGCGTTCTGTTCCGCTATATGGACTTTTATTAGATTAGCAATCGCCAATTACGCACTACAGACTGTTATGTAACTCTCAAATTATTCAGCAAAAGTAACAGGTAAACGACATTGGGGCGTTGATTTGTTAAAGGGAACCACTAAACAGAGCTCTTTGTGATATAGATCTGTTTCGGGATACGGAGAATGGCGATGGTGGTGGGCAATGCGACCCTGTCCCGATTGTGAGAACCACGTATATCATGTGGGAAAGCAATGCTTAATGCTTTCACAAGAGTTTAATGATGACTCGCAAATCTTAGCCAGTTTACGTGCAATTTCCTCCCAGTTTCGCACAGTTTCTTTCGCCTCCTATTTCATATTTTATTTTCATATTTCAGATACTGCGCGGAAACAGGCCTTTTCGGCCCACCAAGTCCGCACCGCCCAGCGATCCCCGCACATTAACACTATCCTACACACACTAGGGACATTTTTTTTACATTTACCCAGTCAATTAACCTACATACCTGTACGTCCTCGATCGTAATTCTGACACCCCGCAAGCCACTTCAATTGACTGCCTCAGGTTCTTCAGTCCTCGTGTCTTTCCCCACGGTAAAAACAGGGGAGAAATATTATTTCAATCTTCAATCAATATTGCGATCTGTTGTTCCCTTTAAGCATGCTGCTCAGTTCCCGAAACTCCTCCAGGGATACCCCCTCCAGGGGTACACTGCCTATACATGCCCCATGCCTCCTTCGTTTTCTTGAACAGAGTCTCAACTTCGCTCGTCATCCAAGCTTCCTCAAGCCCATGGCTTGCCCTTCACTCCAACAGGAACATGCGTGTCCTAATAGGGTTGTAACACACTTCTTCTTCCGGCTTCCGACATAAAATTTAAGGTGAGAGAGCGGAGAATGAATCTATTTTGAGCAGATTATTTATTCAGAACATCGTGCGTATACGGAATGTGCTGCCACAGAAGTTGTAAAAGTGGTTGCGATTGCAGCATTTTAAATATATTTCGGCAGTTAAACGGCTTTTAAACTTTCCGAGAGAAGCAGGCTAAAAGGAGGCAAACGCAATAAGCGTAGATGGGCGAATGTTTGAAACAAGGAACAGCAGATGCTGGTTTACACCAAAGTAAAACGAGTGCCACAGTAACTCAGCGGGTAGTGGTGATGTTTCAGGTCGGGACCATTCTTCAAACTGATTATGTGTTCTTGGGCTTGTGGGACGGAGAGGAGAAACCGGCAAGAGAGGACAACGAGCGGATAGAGTAGACGAGGTTCAAGGAGTTGCAAGTGAACCTCTGCCCCACCTGAAAAGACTGTCGGGGTCCTTGGTAGGAGTCGAGGGGGGAGATAAATGGTCAGGTGTTGCATCTCCTGCGTTTGCAGGGGAAAGTACCTGGGGAGGGGTGGTTTGGAAGTGAAGGGACGAGTTGATCAGGGCGTTGAGGAGGGAACGGTCACTGCAGAAAGGTGGAGATGGGAAGATGTGGCCAGTAGCGCGATCCCGTTAGAGATGGCGAAAGTGTTAGAGGGTTATTTGCTATATGCGACGGCTGATGGGCTGAAAGGTGCGGACAAAGGGGACTCTGTCCTTGTTGCGGATGAGGGGAGGGGAAGCAAGTGCGGAACTGCGGGATATCGAGGAGATCCTGGTAAAAGCCTCATCTATAACGGAACAGGGCAACCCCCGTTTCCCTAATAATGAGAACATCTCCGATGATCTTGTGTGGAAAACTTCATCCTGGGCGCAGATGCGGCTTAGACGGATGAATTGGGAGTAGGGGATAGAGTCTTTATAAGAAACGGGGTGGGAAGAAGTATAGTCTGAATAGCTATGGGAGTCAGTATGTCTCTATATATTTATATCACGTAGACATGATCACTGACCTGTCCTCACCTGTCAACTTTGTCAATTGATTGTTAGAGTCATAGAATCATGGAGTGACACAGTGTGAAAATAGGCCCTTCGGCCCAACTTGCCCACACCGGCCAATATGTCCAGCTACACTACTCACATTTGCTTGCGCTTGGTCCATATCCCTCAAAACCTGTCCTATCCATGTACCTGTTTAACTGTTTATTAAACGACTGGATTGTCCCAGCCTCAACTGCCTCTGGCAGCTTGGTCCATACACCCACCACCATTTGTGTGGAAAAGTTACCCCTCAGATACCTACTAAATCATTCTTCGTCATTTTGAAACTTTGTCCTCTGGTCCTCGATAACCCTACTCTGGGCAAGAGACAGCATCTACCCGATCGATTTCTCTTATGATTTAGAGTCATAGAGTCAAAGATTGATACAGTGTAGAAACAGGCCCTTCGGCCCAACTCGCCCACGCCGGGCAACAATGTCCCAGCTACCCTATTCACGCTTGCCTGTGTTTGGTTCATAACCCTCCAGACCTGCTCTATCCATGTACCTGTCTAACTCGAAGGTATTTATTCACAAAATGCTGCAGTAACTCAGCAGGTCAGGCAGCATCTCAGGAGAGAATTAATGGGTGACGTTTCGGGTCGAGACCCTTCTTCAGACGGAGTCCTCACCCCCCACCGATGACCCCCTTCTCCCGTCTCCAACGGACACCTTCCTCTTGGACCCCCCGGTTGGCCTACTACCCTCACTAGAACTTTTCATCTCCATCTGCCGTCGTGACATTAACCGCCTTAAAAAAGATCAGTCTGAAGAAGGGTCTCGACCCGAAACGTCACCCATTCCTTCTCTCCTGAGATGTTGCCTGACCTGCTGAGTTACTCCAGCATTTTGTGAATAAATACCTTCGATTTGTACCAGCATCTGCAGTTATTTTCCTATACTACCTGTCTAACTGTTTCTTCGACGATGGGATAGCCCCAGCCTCAACTACCTCCTCTGGCAGCTTGTTCCATACATACATCTGTGTGAAAAAGTTACCCCTCGCATTCCTATTAAATCTTTTCCCCTAGTCTGGGCAAAAGACTCTGTGCACCTACACCATCTATTCCTCTCATGATTTTGTACACCTCTATAAGATCTCCCCTCATCCTCCTACGCTCCATGGAATAGATAGCCAGCCCACTTAACCTCTCCCTATAGCTCTCACCCTCTAGTCCTGGCAACATCCTCGTAAATCTTTTTTGAACCCTTTCAAGCTTGACAATATGCTTTACATTAATGACATCCACGAAAACGTCACAAGGACGACCAGACTATTCGCTGATGATTGTTTGCTGTATCGTCAAATTAAGTCAGTCCGGTGGCGTTATGGACTGAGCAAGTCGCACGTCAACTAGCTCCGTGAACATTTCGATCTAAGAAGAGAGGAACGGGTCGGGCCCGTTGCAACTTACCGGCAATTTTCAACGAAGGGTGGGTGACCTCATCAGATCGCTACTTTTAATAGTAAATGTCGACAAATCGCAACCCCCCCCCGTTAAAAATCGTTAAAAAAGGAACGGGTAAAACAAGACCCGTGGAAGAAGAAGAACCAAGACAGATGGAAGCCTCTGCTACAGCTCAAACCTCAGCGTCGACTCAGGAAGAAATTGCCAAACGAACCCGGAATCCACAGCCTAAAAAAATTGGTGTGGAAGAATTTCGCAGCGTTGTTGGTGAGGAGCTTTCAGGTATGAAGTCTCAAGTGGCAAATGTGACAGTTGAACTACAAGAGATGAAAGCTGAAGTAGTATCACTTAAAGGAATGAAGGGGGAAATACTATCTACTATTAAGGATCAGTTGGCTAAATCAAAGGCTGAAATGTGTGTAATTATGAATGAACACATGGAGGAAGTAACCTCCAAGTTACAAAAGTTGGACTCTGATTTTTCCGGTAAGCTGAACCATATCACTGCGTCAATAGAACAACATGATGAGGCTATAGGTGAGTTGGAAACTTTAGCCGAGACGAGTGCTGAAACAACAAAAGTAGTATTGTCGGAGACTCAGCGTTTTTCTGATTTATTGATGAGATTAACCGAAAGATGTACTGACCAAGAGGGTCATTCTAAACGGCAAAATTTAAGAATCCTTGGAGTTAAAGAAGGCAAAGAAAAAGATAAAAACCTTCGTGATTTTACTGCTGAGTTGTTACAAGAAGTTTTGAAAATGGATTCAAAGCCCTTGCTGGATCGAGCCCATAGAGCACTGAGAGCACGGCCAGGTGCTAATGCGCCTCCAAGGCATTTGATTCTGAGGGTGCATAATGCTCACGTTTTAGAAGATATGCTGTCAAGAATTGCTAGTAACAGAGCTTTATCATTTCAAGGCGATGAGATTCGCATCTTCAGAGATTACCCCTCTGAGGTGGTTAAGAAAAGAGCACTGTTTAATGAGTCAAGATCTATTCTTAGGAAGATCCCAGCGCTCAGATTTGGTATGTTGCATCCAGCAAAACTTCGAGTGACCTACAATCAAAACGAATCCTTTTTTACTGACCATAATAAAGCACTGGAATTTGCTCGGGAGATCGAAAGGTCGCTGAAGGCTTGATTATGACTTCACGGCTATCTTAATTGGCAGACATCTGATTGGACTTTAAAAATATTAAAACTTAAAGATTTAAGTTTAGTGTATATACTATACGAATATTAACCGTAACTAATTACTATTAATCAAAAAACATATATATTTTTATTAATCATTACTAATAAGAAGTATAAGTAATATTTGATTTATGTAAACTTTACTTTGAATACTTAATTAATACACCTTAGACAGAAAAATCGATTTATTATAGACTAATTAGTTTCGGGCCTGCCCCGTTTATCTCTCTTTTAAAAAATAAAAAAAACAATAACTTTGTTAAAAAACGGAGCTAGTATTATTATTTTTTTACATCTCACGGACGTCCTTAGATTTTTTGCCACCTTAGGATGGCTAACACTAACTGCACTTATTGTAGTTGTCGTTTTAGTTGTTTCTTCTTCTTTCCTGCACTCTTTTAACCTTTTATATATTGATTTTTTTTTTAGATTTAACTTTTATTATTATGTCATTTTTCAGAATTTATATACTTTTGGGAGATATTTCCGGGAAACACTCTACGTAGTACAAAAGATCATCCACCCTTCATTCAAGAAAAATGTTGTAGTTCGGGTGCCAGGCCATTTGCTTTATTATAGACTATTTATCGGTTAAGATGCAAGATTCTATTAGGAAAACAGGGGGTAAAGGTATTACATTTTGTAGTTGGAATGTCAAGGGTGTTAATGAACCAATTAAAAGAGGTAAAGTACTTTCACATTTAAAATCTATTGAAGCAGACATAATGTTCCTTCAGGAAACTCATCTAAAAAATGTAGCACATAATAGACTGAAAGGCAAATGGATTGATAAAGTATTTCACTCATCGTTTCCCTTTAAATCAAGAGGTGTTGCTATTTTAATTCGTAAGGGTATACCATTTATACATACTTCCTCTATAGTCGACACTGAAGGTAGATATGTTATATTAGTGGGAGAACTATATTCTACAAAATTGATATTGGTGAATGTCTATGCACCAAATTTTGATAATCCGTTATTTTTAAAAAATATATTTAATACCATTCCAGAATTTGGACAATATAACTTGATAATTGGAGGAGATTTAAATTGTACATTAGATCCTTATTTGGATAGATCTTCAACTCAAAGGAAAACAAAATCCAAGTCGTGTGAATTATTAAACTCTTATATAAATAGTGCAAATATAAAAGATGTTTGGAGGATTGATAATCCTTCAGGCCGAGATTATTCATTTTATTCACCAGTGCATAAAACTTATTCAAGAATCGACTATTTCTTGGTGGACTCCAAACTTATTCCTTATACGTATAATTCAAAATATCATAATATTATTATATCCGATCATGCCCCTTTAACATTTAGGGTAAAACTCCAAGGAGTAACGGGGAAACAGACTAATTGGAGATTTAATCCTCAAATTTTAAATGAAAAAGCATGTTATGACTATCTTAAATCGCAATTTGAAACTTTTTTTTACGCAAACGACCTTCCTGAAACACCTGCGTCCTTGCTTTGGGAAACATTTAAAGCGTTTGTGAGAGGATGTATTATTGCTTTTCAAGCATCTCAAAATAAGAAGAAGCGGGCTGAACAACATGACCTAGAAAGTCAGATAAAACAGTTAGACATAACAAATGCCATCGCTCCCTCTATTGAAATACATAATAAAATTGCAGCTCTCAAATATAAGTTAAATTATATTCTCTCAGCTCATATTTTAAGGCTTTTTCAATATACTAAACAAAAACATTTTGAATTTGGAGATAAACCACAGAAATTGCTAGCACGTCAACTCCGTAAATTAGAAGATGATTCTACAATTCTTAAAATTAGATCAGAAAATGGAGATTTGCTTAAATTACCTAAGGATATTAATCAGAGATTTTTGCAATTTTATCAGTCATTATATTCATCAAAAATAACAGATAGTTCTGCGCAGATGCAAAACTTTTTGCAGGAATGTAACCTTCCTGGTTTGAATGTGAGTGATAGAAATTTACTGGGCGCAGAAATAACTATGAAAGACGTTGAAGAGACCATTAAATCCATGAAAAATGGGAAGACTCCTGGCCCTGATGGCTTAAATAATGAATTTTATTAAAAAATCAGTGATTTGATCTCTCCACGTTTTCAAACTGTATATAGTCACGCCTTTAAACAACAGAGATTACCACAAACTCTGACTGAATCAACAATAATCCTCATTCCTAAAAAAGATAAGGATTCTAAAGACCCTGGTTCGTATAGGGCGATAGCTCTTTTAAATACTGATCAGAAGATATTAGCGAAAATCTTAGCTCAGAGATTAAGTATAGTTATAGATAAATTGATACACCCCGATCAATCAGGCTTTATAGCCAAACGATATTCATTTTTCAACTTGAGACGCTTGTTCAATATAATTTATTCAAATAGACTATTAAATGAAGATTTAGCAATCATCTCGCTAGATGCTGAAAAAGCATTTGATCAAGTAGAATGGCCCTATCTTTTCTCAGTGATGGAAAAATTTCAACTAGGTGAAAATTTTTGTTCATGGGTGAAACTTTTATATACATCCCCAACAGCTAGAATATTAACTAATCAAATGCTGTCATCTAAATTTCATTTATCTAGGGGTTGTAGACAAGGATGTCCACTATCACCGCTTCTATTTGCCCTTATTATAGAACCACTTGCTGAGAGTATTAGATCAAATTCAGATATTCATGGCTATAACACTAAACATACAACCAATAAAATTTCTTTATATGCGGATGATGTATTAATATATATTACAAAGCCAGAAATTAGCATTCCGAATTTATTAAATCTCATAACTCAATTTGGTTCATTTTCAGGTTATAGAATTAGCTGGTACAAAAGTGAAATTATGCCAATAATGGAGCATAATCCGGCCATACTTCAACAATTTCCTTTTAAAATTGCCTATGAAAAGTTTAAATATCTTGGAATTTACGTGACTAGGAAATATACTTCTTTATTTAAATTTAAATTTCCTCCTTTACTCACTAAATTACACAGAAATATCCAATTTTGGAAAACACTTCCTATATCATTAGTTGGTCGTAGTAATGCTATAAAGATGATCTTTCTTCCACAGCTACTATACTTATTTCAAGCAATTCCGATCTATCTTCCAAAGAAGTTTTTTTTAAAAATTGATTCAATTGTTACTAATTTTATTTGGGACTATAAGACTCATAGAATAAATAAAAGACATCTATGTAAGTCTAAAATTAATGGAGGAATTGCTTTACCTAACTTTTTATTTTATTATTGGGCGGTTAATATTAAAAATATAACCTGCTGGTTGGATGATTCTGATCAACAACCGGATTGGTTAAAGATGGAGAAAGAGGATTGTTTACCATTCGATATTGGTGCGATCCTCTTAGCTCCAATAAATTTAAATAAAAAAACATATGGAGGTAATCCCATTATACACAGTGTTATCCGTACCTGGAAACAATTAAAGCTTACGTTAAAATTGAGTAAATTATCTGTTTTCCTTCCTATTGCGAATAATCCTTCTTTTAAACCGTCTGTCTTAGATAGAGGCTTTGCTCAATGGAAAAGTTATGGAATTAAAAGGGTGGGAGATCTTTATCATAAGGGAACTTTTCTTTCTTTTCAGGATTTACAGCAGAAGTACGGATTACGTTAATAATTATTTTAGATATTTACAACTTAGAGATTATGTAAAATCACACATGCAAGAATATAAGTTTAGAGGTCCAGAAACACTTGATGTATGCCTGAATCGACATTATAATTCAAATAAATTAATATCCTTTATTTATAATACTCTCCTTGACACTGACATTCCGTCATCAGAATCTTATAGACGAGCATGGGAGGTCGAATTGAATCAACTTGTAATGCAAGATATATGGGATGAAAGTTTACAACATATACATCAATGTTCATTGAATACTAGACATTCCTTAATACAATTTAAAATAATACATAGATTACATTATTCGAAGACGAAATTAAATAGGATTTTTCCTAGTATCTCTCCTATTTGTGATAAATGTCAATTTCAAGAAGCTAATTTAACTCATATTTTCGTAACTTGTATAAAAATGCAAAACTTCTGGTTGGAGATTTTTAAAATAGTTTCTAAAGTTATTAATAAAAAATTAGATATGGATCCAAAATTAATTATATTAGGATTATCAGAACATACTACAAATTTTACAGCAGGTCAGGTACATTTTCTTGATTACAGTCTAATAACTGCGAAAAAATTAATACTTAAATTTTGGAAAAAACCAATAACCCCCACAATTAAAATGTGGACTACGGAAATGACAGAGACCCTGCATTTGGAAAAAATAAGATTTGCCTTAATCGACAAACCTGAGTTATTTTTAAAAATATGGTCTCCATTTATTGATTTTTTAGAAAAGTAAATGGGTTTGGCACAGGACTAAAATAAAAAAATTAAATTAAAAGTTGAAACTTGAGTTAGGGGTTGGATGTACAACTGTGGTTATTGTCTCCCGGATCTACTCCCTTTAATTTTTATTGTTAGATCCCTCTTATTCTCTCTCCCCAAGTTTATAGGTTTTTTTTTAATTTTTACTTTCTCTCTTCAAAAATTTAAAAATTGAAGCTATGTAAGAACTTTGTAACAAATGTGTTTTTTTATTTCTATTTGTACATATGCTTTTCAAAAAAAAAAAAAAATTTTTTTTAATTAAGTCAGCTGATGATAAAGATGCTCTCCAAGAAGATCTGGATACTATGGTTGAGTGGTCACAACAATGGGGGATGCAGTTCAATCCTTCCAAATGTGAAACCGTGCGTGTCACCAGGAGGAGGAAACCAGGTGAAACATCATATAATATCCTTGGTGCCACCATTGAATCCAAAGTATCTTGGCATCAAAATACAGAACGATCTACGTTGGAATGGTCAGACTCATCATGCAACGGTGAAAGCAACAGATGTCCTAAATTTTCTGAGACGCAACTTTTATCATTGTTCAATTTCTATCAAGGAGAAGTTATACTTCACCCTTGTTAGACCACATTTGGACTACGCAGTTGCAGCATGGAACCCATACACAATTAAAAACATTTCATCCATCGAACGTGTCCAGCTCGTTTTGTTACAAATAGCTATGAGAGAGAAGCGAGTGTTACCGAACTTCTAAATTCATTGTGGAACACTGTCCAAGACAGACGTAAAGCCGACCGTTTGACCTGTTTTTACAAAATGTTAAATGGTCAGCTCGACATAGATGACCACATCTACACCAAACACAAACCTAACAGGAATAGACGAGGGCATTCGATTCAATTTTAGATACCAGCTATTAAGGCAGATGTGTGTAGCAATTCATTCTTCCCTCGCACAATTAAAGCATGGAATAGTCTTCACCCTACTATAGTTATTCAACCAGATGCAACTAAATTTAAGGTGTCTTCTCCAAGAAGCCCTTCTTGCTTAAGTCCATACTCCGCCACCTCCAGTTTAAATTCCATTTACAGAATACAGAATACAGAATAGCTTTTATTGTCATTCGTTTTACCGAACAAAATTAATTTGCCAGCAGTACAAAAAAACAAAAAACACAAGACACACAACCCCAACACAAACATCCATCACAGCGACTCCAAACACCCCCTCACTGTGATGGAGGCAAAAAAACTTCCTCTCTCTTCCCCATGCCACTCCCACAGACAGACAGCTCGACCCCTACCGAGGCAACCGACCCGCACAGCCCCCGCAAGGAGATGGAAAGTCCCCGCGGCCGAGCCGCACCGGGCGCTGGAAAGTCCCGCTGGAATATTTTGGAGAACCAAGAACCAAGAACCAATATCTTTCCGAAAACATGGTGCCCAGAACGGAACACAATATTCTAAATGCGATTTCACCAACGTCTTATACGTCTTCTCGAATTCTTTGAGGATGTAACCAGGAAAATTGACAGGGGAGAGCCGGTGGATGTGGTGTACCTTGACTTTCAGAAAGCCTTTGACAAGGTTCCACATAGGAGATTAGTGGGCAAAATTAGAGCACATGGTATTGGAGGCAGGGTACTGACATGGATAGAAAATTGGTTGACAGACAGAAAGCAAAGAGTGGGGATAAATGGGTCCCTTTCAGAATGGCAGGCAGTAACTAGTGGGGTACCGCAAGGCTCGGTGCAGGGACCGCAGCTATTTACAATATACATTAATGACTTGGATGAAGGGATTAAAAGTACCATTAGCAAATTTGCAGATGATACAAAGCTGGGTGGTAGTGTGAACTGTGAGGAAGATACTATGAGGGTGCAGGGTGACTTGGACAGGATGTGTGAGTGGGCGGATGCATGGCAGATGCAGTTTAATGTGGATAAGTGTGAGGTTATCCACTTTGGTGGTAAGAATAGGAAGGCAGACTATTATCTGAATGGTGTCAAGAACAGGGGATGTACAACGAGATCTGGGTGTCCTAGTGCATCAGTCACTGGAAGGAAGCATGCAGGTACAGCAGGCAGTGAAGAAAGCCAATGGAATGTTGGCCTTCATAACAAGAGGAGTTGAGTATAGGTCAAGAGGTCCTTCTGCAGATGTACAGGGCCCTAGTGAGACCGCACCTGGAGCACTGTTTGCAGTTTTGGTCTTCAAATTTGAAGGCGTGCAGCGTAGCTTTACTAGGTTAATTCCCGGAAAGGCGGGACTGTCATATGTTGAAACACTGGAGCGACTAGGCTTGTATACACTGGAATTTAGAAGGATGAGAGGAGGTCTTATCGAAACGTATAAGATTATTAAGGGGTTGGACACGTTAGAGGCAGGAAACTTGTTCCCAATGTTGGGGGAGTCCAGAACAAAGGGCCACAGTTTAAGAATAATGGGTAGGCCATTTAGAACTGAGATGAGGAAAAACCTTTTCAGTCAGAGAGTTGTGAATCTGTGGAATTCTCTGCCTCAGAAGGCAGTGGAGGCCAATTCTCTGAATGCATTCAAGAGAGAGATGGATAAAGCTCTTAATGATAGCGGAGTCAAGAGGTATGGGGAGAAGGCAGGAACGGGGTACTGATTGAGAATGATCAGCCATGATCACATTGAATGACGGTGCTGGCTCGAAGGGCCGAATGGCCTGCTCCTGCACCTATTGTCTATTGTCTATTGTGTTATACAACTGCAACATGACGTCCGAGCTTCTAAAATCAATACTCTGACTGATGATGGCCAAAGTGCCAAAAACCTTTTTGACCATCTTTCCGACTAGTACTCCTTGATCCCTCTACTCTACAATACAACCCAGTGTCCTACCATTTACTTTGTGTCCTGCCCTTGTTCGACGTACCAAAATGCAACACTTCAAACGACTCTGTATTAAATCCCATCACCCATTCCTCCGCCCACCTGGCCAATCGATCCAGATCCTGCTGCAATCGTTCACAACCATCTTCACTATCTGCAAAACCACTAACTTCGCATCATCAGTAAACTTGCTAATCTTGTCTTGTATGTTCTCATCCAAATCATTGTTGTAGATGACAAATAGTAACGGACCCAGCACCGAACCCTGAGGCACACCACTAGTCGCAGGCCTCCATTCTAAGAAACAACCTTCCAACACCACTCTCTGCTTCCTTCCATGGAGCCAATTTGCTATCCATTCAGCTCTCTCCTTGAATCCCATGAGATCTAACCTTCCAGAGCAGCCTAGCATGCGGCACCTTGTCCAACGCCTTACTAAAGCCCATGCACAAAACATCTGCAGCTCTGCCCTCATCAAACCTTTTGCTCGTGTTTTTTTTTTAAAACAATCAATTAAAGAGGTAATAACGGTGCATTTGGATAGCAGTAAAGTGATAAGTCCAAGTCAGCATGGATTTATGAAGGGAAATCATGCTTGATTAATCTTCTAGATTTTTTTGAGGATGTGACAAGTAAAATGGATGAAGGGGAGCCAGTGGATGTACTGTATCTAGACTTTCAGAAAGCCTTTGATAAGGTCCCGCACGGGAGATTGGTGAGCAAAATTAGAGCACATGGTATTGGGGGTAGGGTGTTGACTTGGATAGAAAATTGGTTGGCAGACAGGAAGCAAAGAGTAGGGGTAAACGGGTCCTTTTCAGAATGGCAGGCAGTGGCGAGTGGACTGTTTACGGTGCAACTGTTTACCATATATATTAATGATTTGGAAGAGGGAATTAGAAGCAACACTAGCAAGTTTGCGGATAACACAAAGCTGGGTGGCAGTGTAAACTGTGAAGAGGATATTAGGAGGTTGCATTGTGCCCTGGACAGGTTGAGTGAGTGGGCAGATGCGTGGCAGATGCAGTATAATATAGATAAATGTGAGGTTATCTACTTTGGCGGCAAAAACAAGGAGGCAGATCATTATCTCAATGGTGTTAGGTTAGGCTAAGGGGGAGGTGCAGCGAGTCTTGGGTGTCCTTGTACACCAGTTGCTGAAAGTTTGGCGTGCAGATACAGCGGGCAGTAAAGAAAGCTAATGGAATGTTGGCCTTCATAACAAGAGGATTTCAGTGTAGGAGTAAAGAGGTTCTTCTGAAGTTGTATAGGGCCCTGGTAAGACCACATCTGGAGTATTGTGTACAGTTTTGTTCTCCTCATTTGAGGAAGGACATCCTTGCAATGGAGGCAGTGCAGCGTAGGTTCACGAGATTGATCCCTGGGATGGCGGGACTGTCATATGAGGAAAAATGGAAAAGAGAAGGCTTGTATTCACTGGAATTTAGAAGGATGAGAGGGGATCTTATAGAAACATATAAAATTATAAAAGGACTGGACAAGCTAGATACAGGAAAATTGTTCCCAATGTTGGGCGAGTCCAGAACCAGGGGCAACAGTCTTCGAATAAAGGGGAGGCCATTTAAAACTGAGGTGAAAAAAAACGTTTTCACCCAGAGAGTTGTGAATTTGTGGAATTCTCTGCCATAGCGGGCAGTGGAAGCCAAATCACTGGATGGATTTAAGAGAGAGTTAGATAGTACTCTAGGAGCTAGTGGAATCAAGGGATATGGGGAGAAGGCAGGCACGGGTTATTGATTGGGGACGATCAGCCATGATCACAATGAATGGCGGTGCTGCCTCGAACGGCCGAATGGCCTCCTCCTGCATCTATTTTCTATGTTTCTATGTTTCTATGTTTCTATTTGTGAGACACGACCTCCCACGCACAATAACATGCTGACTGTCGCTAATCAGCCCTTGCCGATCCAAATGACCGTATATCCGATCATTCAGAATACTCTCCAGTAACATACCAACTACAGATGCCAGGCTCACCGGCCTATTGTTCGCAGCATTTTTCCTGCAGCCCTTCTTGAAAAGAGGCACAACATTTGCCACCCTCCAATCTTCCGGCACCTCTCCTGTATTTAAGATCGGCTCGTAAATTTCAACCAGGGCTCCCGCAATTTCCTCTCGAGTTTCCCGCAATTTCCTCGGATATATCTGATCAGGTCCCGGTGATTTGTCTACCTTCAAACACGGCAGTACCTTCAGTACTTCCTCGACAGTAACCCTGACTGCTCTCAAGGCACTTCCAGTGACTGCTCCAATTTCCTCCGTCAATACACATTGATGATCTAGCCCATCACCTGTGGCTCCACACAGAGGTGACTGCTTTTGTTCCTGAGAGGTCCCACTCTCTCTCTAGTTACCCTTTCCCCCCTTATGTTTATATAAAATATTTTGGGATTGTCTTTTATGCTACCCGCCAGAGCTATCTCCTGGGCCCTTTTTGCCCTTCTGATCGCCTTTTCTAGTTTGCTCCTTGTTCCCGAAACTGCTCCAGGGATGCACTTGATCCCAGCTGCCTGTACCTGTCCCATGCATCCTTCTTGTTTTTAACTAACGTCTCCATTTCCCTCGTCAGCCAAGCTTCCTTACGGTTGCCTGCTTTGCCTTTCACTCTAACGGGGACTTACACATCCTGCGCTCTCTTCAGTAAAGTTTTAAAAACATCCCACATGGCCGATGTTCGGTTCCCCTCAAATAACCTGCTCCAGTCAACTTGAGCGAGACCTTCTCTCATCCTCTCAAAGTTGGCCTTACCCCAGTTGAGCATTTTTACACGTGGACCATCTCCGTTCCGATCCATAACTATCTTGTTGAAGAAAACGTTCCTGGCGACACTTAAGAAATTGAATCTTATCAAAGGCCTATGTATTAAGGCGTTCCCGGTGTGATTACATCAGATGGCGGGGCGAGCAGATGGCTGCTTAATCTTGAGCTCCCGATAGCAAGTTAAAACTATCCCCTCTTAATTCACTAATTGCCACATAAATCGCACTATTCTGTATTAGAATGAGTGGGGGAGCGACAACTAGAAGTCAAAAGAAAACTTGACGGATTAGAAAGAAATTCTAAAGGCGGCGGGCAGCACAAGGGTCGGAGGGGAAACGGAGGGAAAACATTGCCTTAAAATGCCACCAAAAGGGTCAAAAGCCGAAATTAAACCGGACGAGGAGTATGTGTCGCTCACTCAGGTAACAGAACTTTTGCAACAGCAGAAGGACATGTTCTCGGCGCTACTTCAATAACAACAGGAAAACTTCAAAGGTTTCGTCCAAATCATTGTGGATTCTACAAACACCAGACTGGATGCAATAACCTGGGACTTACAAGATATCAAAACGAGTCTGCAGTTCACACAAAAGGATATGGACGATTTGAAGGCCGACCACAACAAACTAGCTGAATGCTGCAACACAATGCAGTCGGACATTTTCAAAGTCTGTGACAGTTTACTGACTATCACAGACAAGATGGAGTATCTGGAGGGGCAGACCAGACGCAACAACCTGGTATTCGACGGGATAGTGGAGTCACCGGGAGAAACCTGGACCGAGACGGAGGAGAAAGTCCAGAAAGTTCTGGCTGAGAAGCTCCAGCTCCAGCGAGAGGTGGAGGTTGAACGGGCGTACCGGGCAGGGAAACCCGGTGGCGACCGACCGAGGTCCATAATGGTGAAACTCCTAAGGTATAAGGACAGAGAAAGCATACTACAACGCACCAAGTCTCTAAAGGGATCTAAAATATACATGAACGAGGACTTCACGGACGCTGTCAGATGAAGGAGGAAAGAACTGATGCCGGAGCTGAGAGCTGCCAGAGGGAGGGGGGATATCGCTTTTCTAGGCCATGACAAACTGATTATTCATCCACGTACCAGCACACCAAAACTACCATGAGACATCTAATCCACAACAGGTATGCTGAACCATAAAACTCGCATATGACTACAAACACAATTCACCCATATCCTGAAGCTAATCACATGCTAACACGGATTGCTGAACTGGATGATCTGGAGTTAACTACTCATCTATACACTAATCATAAGCCACAGGATATCGAAAATGACATTGATCCAGAAAACAATTTTTTCTTGAACATTAACAACGACTGTCACTATTATACTGATGAACAGTACAATAGCACATTCAAAACCGAAAACAATATTTCAATAATCCACTTCAACAGTAGAAGCCTGTATGCTAATTTCCATGACATCAAGGATTATTTAAATCAATTTACACAGCTCTTTAACATAATTGCAATATCAGAAACTTGGATCAACAGTGTAAGGGGCATGGATTTTGAACTTGAAGGATGTGAACTGATTTGTATGAACAGAAAAAACAAAAATGGTGGTGGTGTAGCTCTTTATGTAGACATGAATTATAATTATAAGGTGGTGGAAGAAATCTCAACTGTGGTAGATAATGTACTTGAATGTGTTACAATAGAAATATGTATGGGAAAGAAAAAAGATGTAATTGTAAGTTGTATATATAGAACATCAGGGTCTAATATAGACACATTTAAAGACTGGATGGAGGAACATTTTACAAAAACAAATCATAAAGTTATGTTTATCTGCGGCGACTTCAATATTGATTTGCTAAATCCAAATAATCATAAAATGACTGAGGAATTTATCAATACATTGTACAGTATTAGCCTATATCCCAAAATCACCAGACCCAGTTGGAGTACTTCCCATTGTGCTACATTAATTGATAATATATTTACTAATGATATAGATAACAATACAGTAGGAGGATTATTAGTAAATGACATCAGTGACCACCTTCCAGTTTTTACAGTTTATAACAGCAACTACGGAAAAAATAAGCAGGACAATAAACAAGAATACCGAAGGGTTAGGACAGAAGAGTCAATGGTTGCACTTAAAAATGATTTACTTGCACAAAACTGGGAATTAATATATAAAGAAAATGATATTGATAAAGCTTATGACGAATTTTTAAGAATATTTAAAATACTATATGATAAAAATTGTCCAATGAAACAATATTGTAGAGAAATAAAGTATAAAGATAATCATTGGATGTCAAAAGGATTGCTAAATGCCTGCAAAAAGAAAAACACTATACAGAGAATACATTAAACATAGAACTATAGAAGCAGAAAATAAATATAAGAAATATAAAAACAAGTTAACTAATATCATGAGAAATTGTAAGAAAGAATATTATAATAAACTATTAGAAAACAATAAACACAACATTAAGGGTATATGGAATATATTAAACAGCATAATTAGAAATAACTCTAGACAGATTAATTGCCCGCAGTATTTTATAAAAAATGATAAGACTCTAAATAACATGGATAATTTTTTTGTAAGTGTTGGACCTAATTTAGCAGAAAAACCCCAGATCCGGTGACATCTAATGATAATCTTATAGAAATTAATCCAAGTACAATGTTTCTTAAACCGGTAGAAGAAATGGAGATTGCAGATATTGTTAATAAATGCAAGAATAAAACATCCACTGATTATAATGAGACAGATATGAAAATAGTAAAAAAAGGTAATTGATGGGATTTCTAAACCACTAACACACATTTTTAACTTATCATTACAAACTGGTCAATTTCCCAATAATATGAAAATAGCTAAAGTTATTCCGCTGTATAAAACTGGAGATAAACACCACTTCACAAATTACAGACCTGTTTCTCTTCTCCCACAGTTCTCTAAAATTCTGGAAAAACTTTTCGTCAACAGATTAGACAATTTCATAGATAAGCACAATTTACTCGCTAATAGTCAATATGGATTCAGAAGTAACCGGTCAACATCACTAGCTTTAACTGAACTCATTGAACAAATCACAAATTCTATAGATAAAAAGAAATATGCTGTTGGGGTATTCATTGATCTAAAAAAAGCATTCGATACAATAAATCATGAAATATTAATCAATAAATTGGAACTATATGGGATTAGGGGGTTGGCTTTAGAGTGGGTTAGAAGTTATTTAAAGAACAGGAAACAATTCGTGAAGATGGGAGAATATCAGTCTGGATGTTTGGACATTGTGTGTGGAGTCCCCCAGGGGTCAGTGTTGGGTCCTAAACTCTTCATCATCTACATCAATGATATATGTAAATTATCAAAAACATTGAAATTCATCCTATTTGCTGATGACACTAACATTCTTGGTTCTGGTGAAAATTTACAGCAACTTTTGGACAGTATCACCTCAGAATTTTGCAAAATTAAAAAATGGTTTGACATTAACAAATTATCACTAAACTTGAGCAAAACAAAAATTATGATATTTGGGAACAGTAAAATAAACAATCAAGCACAGGTACAGATAGAGGGTGTTAACATAGAAAGAGTAAATGAAACTAAATTCCTTGGGGTGATTATAGATGAAATAAATTGCTGGAAATCTCACATTAAACATATCCACAGTAAAGTATCTAGAAGCATTTCCGTTCTGGCCAAAGCAAAACATTTCCTAGATAACAAATCACTTCGCATTCTGTTCTGTTCACTAGTTTCACCTTATTTAAGTTACTGTATAGAGGTGTGGGGAAGTACATATATAAGTTCACTACAACCACTATTCATACTGCAAAAAAGAGCCATTAGAATAATTCATAATGTCGGTTTTTGTGAACACACCAACTCCTTATTTATAAAGTCTAAAATAATCAAATTTTATGACATTGTGGAATATCAAACAGCTCAATTCATATACAAAGTGAGAAACAATTTGCTACCAAGTAACTTACAGGAAATGTTTTATGAAAGAGAGGGGGGATATAATTTAAGGGGAACATTAAATTTCAAGATTCGCAATACTCGAACAACAATGAAAAGATTTTCTATATCAATCAGTGGAGTAAAGCTATGGAACAGAATGAATGCGGAATTAAAACAATGTTCAAACATCATCCAGTTTAAAAACAAATATAAACATATGATTTTTTCTAGGTACAGTGAGGAGGGGAATTAACAGTCACCAGGGGTCTACATATAATAGCACATCATTATTTAAATAAGTATATCTATATGAACATATAAGGGTGTATGAGTATTTTTGTATTAATATCTGACTTATTATACGGGTGGGTGACTATATTTCTATTTATATTTTGTATGTAAATGGTCGGGTATATGTATATATATGATTGGCCTAATGTATGTATATATATCAGATGTAGTTAATATAGACATTATTGTGTAAATAGGTATATTCATATGAGTGTAGGGGTGAGTGAGTATATATGTAGTTATATATGTATTTTAGGTATTAGTTATTATAGACAATACTTGATAAATATTGATTAGGGAATGGGGGTAGGATTAAATAAGTTCACACTTCTTCCTACTCCTTTTCGCACATGTTAAGTAATGGATGAAATTCCTTGTATTTCTTTTTTTGTTTTTTATTTATTTTGTTTTTTAATTGATGTCTTTTAACATGTTCGAAATAAAATAAAATGAAATGAAATGAAATAAATCACTTACCAGGACGAATCCATTATTCAGATAAGTATCTGAGAACTCTCTTCATAATTTCCCCTGTAAATCTGGCGGACTCTCGAGTTATTTGTAACTCATCGATCCCATCAAAATGATTATTAGATTCCAACCATATAGCCTCGTTTGACGGTTCCCACACGACGGGACGTTTAAAATAAAGGGAGATTATCGATTTTAGTGGAAAGTTTTTATTTTAGGGCAGAAAATGAAGTTTCCCACGTAAATCGGACCGATATATTATTGCTACAGGGCAATGCAGGTGAATGAATTAAAATTAAAAGGAAAGTCTAAAAACGATCAGAGATATATGACGAGCTATTCCGTCGTTTAAATGGGCCTCGTGCCAAATTGATAATTCCTGTATTCTAACGTGAGCGGCATCGCAGAAATTTCCGAGATTATTATGGAATTATTGAAATCATGAAGCAAGACGGCCACAGAAACCTGTCATTTTATAACATCATCTGTTCAAGCCCTAAATCCTCCTGACAGACGGGGCACCGGCAATCTATCCCTACAGAAGATGACTCGTTCCACATTTCATCTGCGAAATTAAGCCGACTTGATCTCTCCATCGACAAACACATCAAACACAACACAAAGACAGCCTTCTTCCACCTCAAAAACTTGCCCGTCTCCGTCCATCCCTCTCCTCCACAGCTGCAGAAACCCTCATCCACGCCTTCATCATCTCCCGTCTGGACTACTGCAACAGCCTCCTCTATGGCGCACCCTCAAAAATCATCAGTAAACTTCAATACATTCAAAACTCCGCTGCCCGTCTACTCACCCACACCCCGATCCGTGACCATATCACCCCCGTCCTTTACAAACTCCACTGGCTCCCCATCCCCCAGAGAATCCAGTACAAAATCCTCCTCATAACCTACAAAGCCCTCCATAACCTGGCCCCATCCTACCTGACCGACCTCCTCCACAGGCACACTCCCACCTGCACCGTCCGCTCTGCCGCTGCCAATCTCCTATCCCCCCACATCCGGACCAAACTCAGATCCTGGGGGGACAGGGCTTTCTCCATCGCTGCTCCCACCCTATGGAACTCACTACCCCAAACCGTTAGAGACTCCTCCACACTCACCACATTCAAAACATCGCTGAAGTCTCACCTGTTCAGTACTGCCTTCAACCGCTGAAGGTCACCTCACCTTCTGTCTCCTTTCTCTGTTCGTTTACTTATTTACTTATTTATCTATTTATTCATTTCCCTATGTTCTCTAAATCTCTGTAAAGCGTCTTTGAGTATATGAAAAGCGCTATATAAATAAAATGCATTATTATTATTATTATTAAACCCGTTTGATATCCACAGTGCGAATTCCTCATTTCAAAATTTATCACGCATGAATTCAAATTGCTTGTAATATCCTTGGAAGAGTTAAATATATTGCATTGTTGCCCAATGAGTAAAAATAGTTTATCTTAATTGTTTGTTCAGTGACTGTTGCTGATGTGGCTGTGGAAGACGCTAATTACCGCAATGGAAATTCCTGATGGTGTATAAAATGTTCCCGCAACAGAAAATATAGGGAGTTCTAAGGTTTTCTACAACTGATCGCTCCTTCAGCCAGAAAATGAGTTATCCAGCAATTTACACCATAGTCAGAATTTACTACCCTGTTATTGCAGCAGCAGGTGTTCCTGGTAAGGTGCTGGATCTTGGTGCTATTTGTGTTCCTCCGCCTTTATATTACGCTCTCTGCAACCTAGAATAGCCCTACCTCGCTATCCATGTTTTCAGTTCATTGCATGGAAGTGGAAACTGCAAAAGGAAACATGTTTCTGAGGATTTTAAAGTAATTTATGTTACTTGCATATTTTAGTTGTTTATGTGCGTTTGAATAAGGTTTTCAATACATTCAGATATTTATATGTATTACGGAATTGGCATATAATACAAGCTTGATGTGTGCTTTTATAAATGAAAGATGCACTATTCGGGAAATATTTACATCAACTAACCAATAGAACAGGTCGTTTGATTTCGCCCTAATAATATCTCCTGCGAAGGCTCACAGGCGGTTCCAAGTCGCGGCTGAATGAATTCTGGGCCCTGATATCTGTCTCTGGCGTCAAGCAGTCCCAACGCCATCAAATCGTGGAATTGTACTGAAAGGGTAATGCTGTGCACTTCTTCACAAAAGGGAAAATGTTTAAAGATTGATAAATGGAGGGCGAATGTCTAGCCAACTTACTGGTGCAGATTCTGAGGCACAGATGGGAAATCAGTACTAATCACGCAGACGTCAACATGATTTTAAAATCATAATTATAGAGTTACACGACACAGAAAAAGGCCCTTCGGCCGAAATTGCCCATGCCGACTATAATGCCCCATTTACACTAGTACCATCTGCCAGCGCTTCGCCCATATCCCTTTAAACCTTTCCTATCCGTATTTTTCCGGAAGGGAAATCATAACTCAAACACTCAATTGCATTTTTGAGGAGATAACCAAGGTAATGGATGAAGCTTGGTCCTGCAGCTGTGGAGGAGAGGGATGGACGGAGACGGGCAAGTTTTTGAGGTGGAAGAAGGCTGTCTTTGTGTTGTGTTTGATGTGTTTGTCGATGGAGAGATCAAGTCGGCTTAATTTCGCAGATGAAATGTGGAACGAGTCATCTTCTGTAGGGATAGATTGCCGGTGCCCCGTCTGTCAGGAGGATTTAGGGCTTGAACAGATGATGTTATAAAATGACATATTCCTGTTACCAATATGCATACGGGTAAGACTTTTGAAAAGCTCCCACATGGCAGGCTGATCCAGAATGCTAAAACATAAGGGATCTGACGCTTTTTGGTAAACAGGAGGCAAAATTGATTTGATGGGTAGAAGGCATGGGACCGGTTTCGGATTAGGTTTATTGTTGTCTCATGTAACGATGTACAGTGAAACCCATTGTTTCTCATACTATCCAAACATATCAGATAATTCTATTACATATCACATACTACTTTTACAACATGCTAGTGGAATCAAGGGATATGATGAGAAGACAGGCACAGGTTACTGATTGTGCATGATCAGCCAACGAATGACGGTGCTGGCTCGAAGGGCCAAATGGCCTCCTCCTGCAACTATTTTCTATGTTTCAATGTTCCCAACTATTACAATCCACTGACTCCCATAGCTATATAAACTACACTTCTTCCCGCACTGCTTCCTGTAAAGACTCTATCACCTACTCCCAATTCCCCCTTTCCGCAGAGACCATTCCCTCCGCAACTCCCTGATCAATTCGTCCCATCCCACCCAAGACACACCTTCCCCAGGTACTTTCCCCTGCAACCGCAAGAGACGCAACACCTGTCCATTACCCTTCCCACTCGACTCCATCCAAGGATTCCGACAGGTTTTTTTTCAGGTGAGGCAGAGGTTCACTTGCACCTCGTCCGACCTCAACTATTGTATCCGCTGTTCCAGGTGTCAACTCCTCTACATCGGCGAGACCAATCGCATGTTCACCGATCGTTTCGCTGAACACCTCCGCTCAGTCTACCTTAACTTACCTGATCTCGCGGTTGCTCAACACTTTAACTCACCCTCCCATTCCCAATCTGACCTTTTTGTCCTGGGCGTCCTCCATTGTTAGAGTGAGGCCCAGCGCAAACTGGAGCAACAGCACCGCATATTTCGCTTGGGTAGCTTACACCCCAGCGGCATGAACATTGACTTCCCTAAATTCAAATAGTCCTTGCTTTCTCTCTCTCTCCATCCTCTCCCGTTCCCAGTTCTCCCACCAGTCTTACTGTCTCCAACTACATTCTATTTATGTCCCGCCCACTCCCCTGACGTCAATCTGAAGAAGGGTCTCAACCCGAAACGTCACCCATTCCTTCTCTCTATTTCTGTCCCGCTGAGTTGCTCCAGCATTTCTTGTCTGCCTTCATATCAGATAATACCGTACATACATAAAATCATGTCAAATTCAAGTACGATAGCTAGAGCACAGGAAAATATATCGTTTGCACGACATAGTTCTCAGCATTGTTGCGCATCAGTTCACCAGTCAAACCCCCAATCTCCACAATTGGTTGGAGGTGAATAAGAAAATATCCTAGCTTATGGAAGGGCCAGTCAGACGTCTGATAACAGGAGACGAAGCTGTTCCGGAGGCTGCCGTTACCCGTTTGAAAAATCTCTGTACCATTTGTCCGATGGGAGTAGGGAGAAAGAAGTTGGTGTAAACGGCGTGAAAAAAATATTTGATTATGTCGGTTACTGTTCTGCGGAGGGGTTGAGTATAGATGGTGTGAATGGTAGAAAGTCTGCTCGATGTGAAGGACTGGTCTACTTCCACAGCTCCTTGCAGTTTCTTGCGGTCTGGGAACAGCTGTATGTTCAAAGTATGTTCTGATGAAACCCAATAGTATGTGTTCTGTGGTGCATCTGTAGTAGTTTGCAAAAGTCACCAAAGACGTACCGAATTTTCTCATGATGCTAAGGAAATAGTGATGTTGGATTATGCCTTCTGGACTGTCGCATCAATGTGGTTGATCCTTACCAGATCATTGGTATTATCAACTGCAAAATGCTTGATTCTTGATTAGTAATGGTATCAGGGAGAAGTAATGGTATCAGTGAGGTTATGGGGAGAAAGCAAGAGAACGGGGTTGAAAGGGAAAGATATATCAACCATGGCGGAGTAGACTCAGTGTGTCGAATGGCATGATTCTGCTCCTATGACATATTCGACGGATAGAGTAAAGGGCAAGGGCATTGGGAGCATTGATATACAGAGGGACATTGGTTAGCAAGCCAATGAATGCCAAAAAGCCTCGACACAGAAGGATATGTTGGTTAGAATAAATATTTGCTGTGTTGGCCTTCATTGGTATTCTGGCTGGCCAGGTCACGTGACAAATTGTGAAAGTAACACGCTATTTTCAATTTCTTTCAGTTAATTTAACGGCGATTGTGATCATGTGCCGCGCCAAATGTGGTCTCTCAAAATGCATTACCCGCTATCTGGTGGCCATGGCAGCGGCAGATCTGATGGTGGTTGTCTTTGCTGTTATACTGGAGAAGATCAATTATATCTATTTATTTGCAAATTTCTTGCTTGTACCACCCGTATGTTCTGTGACACTTGTACTGGGGTTGGCCGCCATGGATTGTTCTGTTTGGTACACGGTTGCATTCACGTTTGATCGCTTCATCGCCATCTGCTGTCAAAAGCTGCGGAATCGATATTGCACCGAGAGAACATCAAGCGTGGTCATAGGGACAGTGGGTGTCCTGAGCTGTGCTCAGTCCTTTCCATTTTACTTTATAGTGGATCAACGCCGTTGCGTTCCAATAGCTGAATACTTCACCTCCTCCGTGTGGCGAGCCTACGAGTCATTTGATGGTATTATGACGCCACTCGTGCCAATCTTTTTCATTCTTCTGTTCAATGCTTTAACCGTCAGGTATATTATTGCAGCGAATAGAGTCCGCCGGGGACTCCGGAACAGCAGTGAGAATGAGAAGGATCCAGAGGTGGAGAACCGCAGAAAGTCAATGATTTTGTTGTTCGCTATATCAGCCAATTTCATATTATTGTGCATGCCCTATGTCGTACATTCTATGAAATGGCAAGTGGAAAACTATACATACACGGACAAATATTTCAGCACGCCGATATATATTCTGCAACAATTCGGGTTTATTTTCCAGTTACTCAGTTCCTGCACCAACACATGTATCTATGCACTGACACTGAGGAAATTCAGGGAGGAGCTGAAGAATGGTGTGAGCTATCTAGTTACATTAAATGGTCTGCTGTGTAAACACTGTAAATCCCATTAACCGTCTGATGAGTTTTGAAATAAATATTCAATAGAGGTTTTCTCTTACGTCTTTTCTCAATCTCACCATATTATGTAGTATGTGTAATATCGAATATGATTTCGCAGGTTCGGCACAAGCGTTGTAATTATTACAACTACACAGAGTGATTGCTGACCATCAAATTAATGTTTCCTGTGGAAGGCAAAGAAAGCTTACCCAGAAGGTCATCTATACTTTGGCGAAATGGTTGAATTATGCCTTTTCAGTAAAGAAACACAAATAAAGTTTACTGAAACCAAGATAAGAGAAAAGCAAATACTGTTCTCCTATAATCTCCTCTTGTATATATGAATGGAAATCACGGATGTCTTCTTTACGGAGAGAGATAAAAAATGCTGGAGTAAAAAAGCAGGTCAGGCAGCATCTCTGGAGAAAAAGAATTGGTGATGTTTCGGGTCGAGATCCTTCTTCAAACAGAGTTAGGACAGAAGGAAACTAGAACTATCATACCATACCTCTAGTTTCCCTCTTACCTCAGACAGATCCTCAGTCTGAAGAAGGGTCTCAACCCGAAACGAAACGTATTCCTTTTGTCTACAGATGCTGCCTGACCCGTTGAGTTACTCCAGCAATTTGTGTCTATCTTAGGTGTAAACCAGCATCTGCACTTCCTTCTTGCATATGCTGTCGTAAAGTTATACACCAGAAACAGATTATATAGTTGTTTTTTTGAGGTGTGTGTTTGTGTGCGTACGGGTGTGTGTTTGCGTGTGCGTGTGTATGCAAGGCGGGGGTGGGGGGGGGGGTATCTATACGTCCTCCGATCTGGTTCATTTATCAATCACATCGTAAGCAGAGAAGAAAAGTAGTATTGGCTGAAGGATCCACAGGACTTCTTTCAATTTGTGGTTTTCAGTCATAATCCACGACACGAATTTGTTCCGCAGTTTATGTAAATTCGCTTTAGGAACTCAGACAATAGACAATAGGTGCAGGAGTAGGCCATTCGGCCCTTCAATGTGGACCACCATTCAATGTGATCATGGCTGATCATTCTCAATCAGTACCCCGTTCCTGCCTTCTCCCCATACCCCCTGACTCCGCTATCCTTAAGAGCTCTATTTAGCTCTCTCTTGAAAGCATTCAGAGAATTGGCATCCACTGCCTTCTGAGGCAGAGAATTCCACAGATTTACAACTCTCTGACTGAAAAGGTTTTTCCTCATCTCCGTTCTAAATGGCCTAGCCCTTATTCTTAAACTGTGGCCCCTGGTTCTGGGCTCCCCCAACATTGGGAAAAATGTTTCCTGCCTCTCACGTGTCCAACCCCATAATAATCTTATATGTTTCAACAAGATCCCCTCTCATCCTTCTAAATTCCAGTGTATACAAGCCTAGTCGCTCCAGTCTTTCAACATATGACAGTCCCGCCATTCCGGGAATTAACCTAGTAAACCTAAGCTGCACGCCCTCAATAGCAAGAATATCCTTCCTCAAATTTGGAGACCAAAACTGCACACTGTACTCCAGGTACGGAATCACTAGGGCCCTGTACAAGTGCAGAAAGCCCTCTTTGCTCCTATACTCAACTCCTCTTGTTATGAAGGCCAACATTCCATTGGCTTTCTTCGCTGCCTGCTGTACCTGCATGCTTCCTTTCAGTGACTGATGCACTAGGACACCCAGACCTCGTTGTACCTCCCCTTTTCCTAATTTGACACCATTCAGATAATAATCTGCTTTCCTATTCTCACCACCAAAGTGGATAACCTCACACTTACCTGTCCAAGTCACCCTGCAACCTCATAACATCTTCCTCACAGTTCATACTGCCACCCAGCTTTGTGTCATCTGCAAATTTGTTAATGTTACTTTTAATCCCTTCATCCAATTCACTAATGTATATTTTAAATAGCTGCGGTCTCAGCACCGAGCCTTGCGGTATCCCACTAGTCACTGCCTGCCATTCTGAAAGGGCCCCATTTATCCCCACTCTTTGCTTTCTGTCTGCCAACCAATTTTCTATTCATGTCAGTACCCTACCCCCAATACCATGTGCTCTAATTTTGCCCACTAATCTCCTTGTCGAAGGCTTTCTGAAAGTCAAGGTACACTACATCCACCGTCTCTCCCCTGTCCATTTTCCTAGTTACATCCTCAAAAAAGTTCAGATGATTAGTCAAGCATGATTTCCCCTTCGTAAATCCATGTTGACTCGGAAACGATCCTGTTACTGCCATCCAAATGCTCCGCAATTTCTTCTTTTATAATTGACTCCAGCATCTTCCTCTAAGCTCTTGTGTTAAACATATTATGAAATATCCATCTCCCTTATAATTTACAGCATTTTCAACATCAAATTTCCCCTCTTGATGACTGGCCACGTCCAAGTGAGCAATACCATAAAATGTCATCTATTATACCTTCTGGAACTAATAGAAACATAGAAAATAGGTGCAGGAGGAGGCCATTCGGCCCTTCGAGCCAGCACCACCATTCATTGTGATCATGGCTGATCATCCACAATCAGTAACCTGTGCCCAATTTCTCCCCATATCCCTTGATGCCTGTTTTTCCTTCTTCATACCTGCTTGGCCAATAGTAGGGTTTTCAACATTATATTGTTTTCTATTAAAATAAGATTAGAAAATCAAAACAATTCCAATCAATATATATGTGCATACCAATACCAGTGATAAAATCCTAATCCATGAGAAAACATAAACGTCCTGTTCCCAGCTGCAATCTCCTTCTGAACAAATCTAATTTATCTGCCATACTTTCAAATAATCTTAGAACTCTCGGACCATTCATGAATCGCTATCTCACCCCACAAATGCAGTACCTTCCTATCAACATGGACGTGTGGTATTGGCAGAGAAATGGTTGCAATAGATCACCTTAATGTGTCATCTGAGTTACTTCGGAGCACGACAAAATTTATTTTCATCAAATGCTCACATGCTTTGAAAGCAATTTTGATACAATCGTGATCTGTCTCGTAAGACCATGAATCATTGCATTGCGACTAAGTAGAGCACACTTCCAGATATTGATTCAAACCATTTAAAACAGAAAGTGACTTAATATTTACCTGTGATATAGCATTATTCATAGAGAGATAATTTTTACATTATTTGAAATATTTCTGATTTTTATGATCTGTAAATCCACAACTAGACCCTATCGCACGTATTCTCTCTTCTGGGCAGTCCCAGTGATTACTACCTTGATGACATCAATCGAAACTGATGGGCCTCGTTTCTTAATTCATTATTATTACAGAATAGCCAGGAGTATTGTGAAAAGTACCGTTATCCAAGCTTCTGGTTTATATTGTCCAGGACATCGCACACGACACATGTCTTATTTTCAGCTGGTATGGAACATGGAGAACATCTCTAAAATGTATGTTCTTTGAGCGTCCCGGCATGCCCGATCCACTTCACTAGGTATAGTTAACGATTGTAGGTAGCAGTTGGGTTGCATATCCTGACTCCACTACTTCATTTGTTAAGTCGGTATTAAATTAGGGACTTGGTGTGAGACTAACAGTAGGATGCCAGCCTGTAACTGGGACATTAGGCAGTTGGAATAAACATCACGCACCTGTTCCCTCTTCTCTTCCTGAGATATATAGTTTCTCGTTGTACCCCTGGGTACAATGACAATAAAGATATATTATATTGTATTGTATTGTAGACTATTATTGTTATTTTTGCACGATTATTGTTTGTTTGTTTTTTATGTGTACGTATGCGTGTGTGTGTTTGTGTGTATATATATATACACGTACTGAATTTGTTTTCTCATGTATTATATTGTTTGCTGTGTACTATGTTCCTGATCGTTGTGCCAAATGTAGAAGAGAATTTTGTGATTCACTTGTATCCTGAATCTGACTTTTACATTGGCCCTCTTAAATAAGGCTCAGATAGAGACAGTCATAAAGGAAATCTCCCAGTGCTGTGGTAAGTTTCTTCAGCATATTGGTTTAATGAAGGCCTTATCAGTACCGACAGGGAAATAATCTGAGATAACACATAAGTGATTCAAAGATTCGCAGCACTTAGTGCATTTTTATATTCACACATTTCAAATTGTTCAACATTGATCAATGTCTCTGCAGCCTTTCATCTTTGTGTTTCCCAGAATATTTAACCAGTTGTTCCCTTTTATTGAGAAAAGCACTCTCGCACGTGTCAAAAAATGGGCGCAATAAAACAGTATTGCCCAATCAGTTTTTTTCCTCCCGGCTTGATTTACAACGCCCAGGGTTTATGCCATGGAATCTAAGCATCTGACAAATGTATTTACCCTCAGAACATCCATAATTTCCCTTCACGATGTCGGCCAATGCTTCCCCAAAATAAAAGAGAGAGGGGAGGTGAATATCAAATTTAAAGTTTTACATATGAATGCGCGAAGTATAAAAAATAAAGTGGATGAGCTTGAGGCTCAGTTAGAAATTGGTGAGTATGATATTGCGGAAATTACCGAGACATGGCTGCAAGAGGATCAGAGCTGAGAACTGTATATTCAGGGGTACATGTCCTATCGAAAAGACAGACAGGTGGGCAGAGGGGGTGGGGTGGGTCTTTTTTAAGGAATGAAATTCAGTCCCTTGCGAGGGGTGACACAGAGTCAGTAGATGTAAAGTCATTGTGGAAAGAAGTGAGAAAATGTAAGGGGAAAAATACTCTAATGGGAGTTATCTACAGGCCCCCAAACAGTAGCCTGGAGATAGGGTGCAAGTTACATCAGGAGTTAAAATTAGCATGTAACAAACGTAATGATACGGTGGTCATGGGAGCAGGCAATGTTGGATTTAGTATTATGTAATGAACCGGATTTGATAAGGGAACTCAAGGTAAAGGAACCATTAGGAGGGAGTGACCATAATATAAAAAGTTTTAATCTGCAATTTGAGAGGGGGAGTAGGGGTGGGGGGAGGGGATGGAGTGGGTGAGTGGGGGGCAGGAGGGGGAGATAAGGGGATTGAGGGTTCTACACCAATACAGGAGAGGCTTTGGATCCACGTCTCGCTCTGGCTGCAGCAACGGGGCTGAGGTGAGTGGCATCATCTCCCCTTCCATGTCCCCCCTCTACGAGGAATGGGCCCAACGGTTCCACTTGGTCTAGTATCTAGCCATCGGAACACAGCTACCAGACTTGGAGGGCATCTACAACACACGATGCCTCAGAAAAGCCACCAGCATCCACAAAGACTCTTCACACCCCTGCAACAGTCTGTTTGAACTCCTTCCATAGGGCAGACGATACAAGGCCTTCTACGCCCGCACCTCCAGACTCAGGAACAGCTTCATCCCCAAGGCCATAGTTGCTATGAACAGGTCCTGCTGAGCCGGATGGTCACAACGCATAGATCAACTTGCACCCTGTCTAAAACTGTTACATTTGTTTCGTTGGGTTGCCGATGTCTAAATTACTTAAATTATTGCATCGTATGGGAGGCGCATTCCCAATCTCGTTGTACCCCTGGGTACAATGACAATAAATATATATTGTATTGTATTGTATTGTATTGTATTGTATTGTATTGTATTATAAAGGGGCCTTATTATTATTAAATACGGAACAAGTTGACGTCACCGCCCGCGCCCCAGGTGTACGCACAGCCAGCAGCCACGTGCTCCCGCTCCACCAATGATGGCGGCTCCCCGAACACACTCACCCCCCCCGAACACACCCGCCCCCCACTCCCCGAACACACTCACCCCCCCCGAACACACTCGCCCCCCCCCCACTCCCCGTACACACTCGCCCCCCCCAAACACACTCGCCCCCCCCACTCCCCGAACACACTCGCCCCCCCCGAACACACCCGCCCCCCCACTCTCTGAACACACCCGCCCCCCCACTCCCCGAACACACCCGCCCCCCCACTCTCTGAACACACCCGCCCCCCCACTCCCCGAACACACCCGCCCCCCCACTCTCTGAACACACTCGCCCCCCCGAACACACTCGCCCCCCCCACTCCCCGTACACACTCGCCCCCCCCGAACACACTCGCCCCCCACTCCCCGAACACACCCGCCCCCCCACTCCCCGAACACACCCGCCCCCCCACTCCCCGAACACACCCGCCCCCCACTCCCCGAACACACCCGCCCCCCCACTCTCTGAACACACTCGCCCCCCACTCCCCGAACACACTCGCCCCCCACTCCCCGAACACACCCGCCCCCCCCACTCTATGAACACACTCGCCCCCCACTCCCCGAACACACTCGCCCCCCCCACTCCCCGAACACACTCGCCCCCCACTCCCCGAACACACCCGCCCCCCCCAATCCCCGAACACACTCGCCCCCCCCGAACACACTCGCCCCCCACTCCCCGAACACACTCGCCCCCCCCCATCCCCGAACACACTCGCCCCCCCCGAACACACTCGCCCCCCACTCCCCGAACACACTCGCCCCCCCCCAACACACTCGCCCCCCCACTCTCCGAACACACTCGCCCCCCCCCCACTCTCCGAACACACTCGCCCCCCACTCCCCGAACACACTCGCCCCCCCCACTCCACGAACACACCCGCCCCCCCACTCCCCGAACACACTCGCCCCCCACTCCCCGAACACACTCGCCCCCCACTCCCCGAACACACTCGCCCCCCCCGAACACACTCGCCCCCCACTCCCCGAACACACTCGCCCCCCCCAACACACTCGCCCCCCCACTCCCCGAACACACCCGCCCCCCCCACTCCCCGAACACACTCGCCCCCCCCACTCCCCGAAAACACCCGCCCCCCCCAAACACACTCGCTCCTCACTCCGCAAACACACTCGCCCCCCCCAAACACACTCGCCCCCCCCCACTCCCCGAACACACTCGCCCCCCACTCCCCGTACACACTCGCCCCCCACTCCCCGAACACACTCGCCCCCCCGAACACACTCGCCCCCCACTCTCCGAACACACTCGCCCCCCACTCTCCGAACACACTCGCCCCCCACTCCCCGAACACACTGCACCTATTGTCTATTGTCTATTGTCTATTGTCACCCGCCCCCCCCACTCCCCGAACACACTCGCCCCCCACTCCCCGAACACACTCGCCCCCCACTCTCCGAACACACTCGCCCCCCACTCCCCGAACACACTCGCCCCCCCCCCGGCTCCCCGAACACACTCGCCCCCCCCCCACTCCCCGAACGCCGTTAACGTTAACGAGCTCCAGTGTCGGGGGCCCACAGGTGCCCATGGGCGCAATACAGGACTCTCACCAGAGAGTGTGTGATGAAGGGGGTTAGTTACAGCGCAAAAACAGGCCCTTCGGCCCACGTCCGTACCGACCAGTGATTGTCGCACACACTAGGGACAATTTTACACATTCACCAAGCCAATTAACCTACAACCCTGTCCGTCTTTGGAGTGTGGGAGGAAACCGAAGATCTCAGAGAAAACTCACTAGTTACAGACAGCAGCCATGGTTGGGATTTAACTCGGGTCCCCGGTGCTGCAAGCACTGGAAGGCAGCAACTCGACCGCTGTGCCACGGTGGGGAGAATGACGACGGAGGATTAGAAACATAGAAAATAGGTGCAGGAGGAGGCCATTTGCCCCTTCGAGCCATGGCTGATCATCCACAATCAATAACCTGTGCCTGCCTTCTCCCCCTAGCCCCTAGAGTTCCATCTAACCCTCTTTTAAATTCATCCAGTGATTTGGCCTCCACTGCCTTCTGTGGCAGAGAATTCCACAAATTCACAACTCTCTGGGTGAAAAAGGTTTAGAGTCATAGAGTCCTACAGCACAGAAAGAGGTCCTTCGGCCCATCGTGTCCGTGCTGCCCGTTACCAAACACAGTCTAATTTTAATCCCATTTCCCCGCATTTGGACCGTAGCCCTGAATGTTGTAGCATTTCAAGTGCCCATCCAAATGCCTCTTAAACGTTGTGAGTGTTCCCGCCTCCACCACCACCCCAGGCAGTGAGTTCCAGACTCCAACCACCCTCTGGGTGAAAAAGTTATTTCTCACATCCCCCCGAAACCTCCCTCCCCTTACCCTGTATCTATGTCCCCTCGTTGTTGAACCTTCCACCAGTGGAAGAAGTTCCCCGCCATCTACCTTATCTATGCCCCTCATGATCTTGTACACCTTGATCATGTCCCCTCTCAGCCTTCTCTGCTCCAGGGAAAACAACCCCAGTCTGCTCAGTCTCTCCTCATAGCCGAGGCCCTTCATCTCTGGCAGCATCCTGGTGAATCTCCTCTGCACCCTCTCCAAAGCTATCACATCCTTTCTATAATGTGGTGACCAGAACTGTACACAATACTCCAGCTGTGGCCTCACCAGTGTTCTGTACAATTCCATCATTACCCCCCTACTTTTATATTCGATGCCCCGGCTAATGAAGACCAGTAACCCATATGCCTTTTTGACCACCCTGTCCACCTGTCCTGCTGCCTTCAAGGACTTGTGTACCTGTACTCCAAGGTCCCTCTGTACCCCTGTCTTCACTAGGGTCCTTCCATTCATGGTGTACTCCCTCTCCAAGTTATTCCTGCCAAAGTGCATCACCTCGCACTTTTCAGGATTAAATTCCATCTGCCACTGCTCCGCCCATCTGACCATCTCATCTATATCTTCCTGCAGCTTGCAGATCCCTTCCTCGCTATTCATCACCCCCCCTAACTTTGTGTCATCTGCAAACTTGCTGATCATGCCCTGTACGTTGACATCCAGATCATTAATGTAGATTACAAACAGTAAGATAATAATAATAATAATAATAATAATAAGCATTTATTTTATATAGCGCCTTACCAGATGCTCAAAGCGCTTTATAAAAACAATCATAACATAAAAACAAACAGACAAACTATACTAACGGAGAAGCAGCGAATAAACAGCGCCAGCGTCCTCTCACGTCAGGGTCCGGCAGTAGACAACTAAAAGCACAGGACACACAGATACAATTTTTACACAAACAGCCATCACTTTGATTGCTCTAGGCACACCCTCACTGTGATGGAAGGCAAAGAAAAGTCTTATCTCCTCCTCATTCTTCTCCCGTGGTGCCACGAGGTCATCGAGGCTCCCAACTGGGCGATGGAAAGTCCCAGGGCCAAGCCGAGCAGGCCGATGAAGGTCCTGAGCCCCCACCGGCCGATGGAAAGTCCCAGGGCCGAGCTGAGCCGAGCAGGCCGATGAAGGTCCTGAGCCCCCACCGGGCGATGGAAAGTGCTGCGGCCAGGCCACGCAGGGCGATGAAGGGTCTGCGAGCAGGTCGATCGTACCTCGCGCTTCGGGGCGGTCGAAGTTGCTACGGCTGGAGCTCCCAAAAACCGGTTGCCAGCCAGGGACCTGCGAGCTCCCGATGTTGCAGTCTGCAGGGCCCACGGCCGAAGCCTCCGAGATGGTAAGTCCAGGCCCTGCGACCGGAGTCTTCAAGGTCGATCCCAGCTGGAGGCCGCCGACTCCACGATGTTAGGCCTTAGCGCGAACGGAGACACGACACGGTAAAGGTCGCATCTCCGCTGAGGAGGAGATTAGAAAAAAAGGTTTCCCCCAACCCCCCCACCACCCCCTCACATACACAGAGTTAAAAATAGAACAAAACGTACATTAAACAATGACAATAGACAAAAAAACAAAAAAAAGACAGAGAGACTGCCGGTGAGCCGCAGCTGCAGAACACAGCCACGCCCCCATACCCAACGGACCCAACACCGATCCCTGCGGCACCACACTGGACACCGGCCTCCAGTCACAGAAGCAACCTTCTACCATCACCCTCTGCCTTCTGTCACTAAGCCAGTATTTTTAATCCATTTTGCCAAGGTGCCTTGGATCCCATGGGGTCTTACCTTCTTGACTAGTCTCCTGTGTGGGACCTTGTCAAAAGCCTTACTGAAATCCATGTATACCACATCCACTGCACTACCCCCATCTACCTCCTTGGTCACCCCTTCAAAAAATTCAATCAAGTTAGTCAGACAAGACCTTCCATTAACAAAGCCATGTTGACTATCCTTAATTAACCCTCAATCCTCCGTGAAGACTGATTCTGTCCCTCAGAATCTTTTGTAGCAGCTTCCCCACCACCGATGTCAGACTCACCGGCCTGTAGTTCCCAGGTTTATTCCTACTGCCCTTTTTAAATAATGGCACCACATTAGCTATCCTCCAGTCCTCCGGTACATCCCCTGTTGCAAGAGAGGCTCTGAAAATTTGTGCCAGAGCCCCCGCAATCTCCTCCCTTGCCTCTCTCAGCATCCTGGGATACATCTCGTCAGGGCCCGGAGACTTATCCACTTTTAAGCCTGCCAGAGCCTCCAGCACCACCTCCCTGTCAATAGCAATATGCTCAAGAACATCACAACACTCCTGCTCCATTTCTAAGTCCGCATCGCCCTCCTCCCTCGTAAAACCAGTTGCAAAAAAATCATTTAAAACATCTACATCCTCTGGCTCCACACACAGCTTTCCACTATGGTCCCTGATGGGCCCCACTCTTTCCCTCGTTATCCTCTTACCCTTGATATACTTATAGAACACTTTGGGATTTTCTTTTATTTTGCCCGCTAGTGCTATCTCATGGCCCCTTTTTGCTCTCCTAATTTATTTTTTAAGAACCGCCCTACACCTTCTGTATTCCTCTAATGATGCCTGTGCCTTAAGTTCTTTATGACTTCCAAAAGCCCCCCTTTTTTTTCGAATCAATCCTACTATATCGTTCGACATCCAAGGTTCTTTGGACTTGTTTGTCCCACCCTTAAACTTTAGGGGAACATGCTTCCTCTGTACTTTTTCAATTATTCCTTTGAATGACTCCCACTGTTCTGATGCGGTCCTCCCCACGAGAAGCTGATCCCAGTCCACCAGGGCCAACTTCTGCCTTATCAGATTAAAATCGGCCTTTCCCCAATTTAGAAATTTTCCCTCTGGTCCCTCTTTATCCTTTTCCATTACCACCTTAAATATCACTGAATTGTGATCACTGTCACCAAAGTGCTCTGCCACTGACACTTCAGCCACCTGTCCGGCCTCATTTCCCAAGATTAAGTCCAATACCACCCCCTCCCTTGTTGGACTTTCAACATATTGGCTCAAAAAGCCCTCCTGGATGACCCTTAGGAACTCTGCACCCTCAGGGACCTTGACACTTTGGCTATCCCAATCAATATTCGGGAAGTTGAAATCCCCTACTATTACTACCCTGTTGTTTTCACACACCCCCGAGATTTGCCTACAAATTGTTCTTCTATTTCCCTCTGACTGTTTGGGGGTCTGTAGTATACACCCAGTAAGGTGCATGCCCCTTTTCTATTTCTCAATTCCACCCAAATAGCCTCATTTGAGGAACCCGCTAATATGTCATCCCTTCTTACAGCAGAAATAGATTATTTGATTAATACTGCAACACCCCCTCCCCTTTTTCCCTGCTCTCTGTCTCTCCTGAAGATTCTATATCCTGGAATATTGAGCTGCCAGTCCTGCCCTTCCTTCAACCATGTTTCCGTAATGGCAACAATGTCGTACTCCCATGTGTTCAGTAACACCTTCAATTCATCCCCCTTGCTTCCAATACTCCTTGCATTAAAATAAATGCCGTTCAGACTTGCCCTACCCCATTGTGCTGGGGCATTCTTGTTCTGCCTCCCAATCTGACCAGTTTTTTCCTCTATATTTTCCCTCTCCTCACCCCCTATACTAGCCCCATGCTGTATCCCAACCCCCTGCCAAATTAGTTTAAACCCTCCCCAACAGTGCTAGCAAACCTCCCCACCAGGATATTGGTCCCCCTCTGGTTAAGGTGGAGACCGTCCGGCCTATACAGTTCCCACCTTTCCCAGAAACAGGCCCAATTATCCAGAAAAACGAATCCCTCCCCCCTGCTCCAACTCCTGAGCTACGCATTAAGCTGCTCTATCCTCCTATTTCTATACTCACTAGCTCGTGGCACAGGGAGTAATCCAGAGATTACAACCTTAGAGGTCCTGCACTTCAATCCTCTACCTAGCTCCCTAAATTCTTGTTTCAGGACCTCATCTCACTTCTGAAGTTTCTTCTCACTTCAGTTTTAAATGGCCTCCCCTTTATTCTTAGACTGTGATCCCTGGTTCTGGACTCCCCCAACATTGGGAACATTTTTCCTGCAACTAGCTTGTCCAGTCCCTTTAAATTTTTGTCCGTCTCTAGAAGATCTCCTCTCTTCCTTCTAAACTCCCGTGTAGAAGTTCCAAGCCAAGTGTAGATCCATGTCTGGTTTTACTGTTGTGCATCTGGTCCTATATCCAGGCCAGGGTTTGTCCTGCGTTATCCTGCTGTTAGTTAGGGGACTATCCTGAGGGCTGGAGGTAACGGTAGCCAGCATCTGTACTGCCAATGATCTGCTAATAAAGAACTTATTATTAAGTGCCTCTGAATGTACCCACTCATAAACATGGTGTCAGAAGTGGCTGTAATTTAGCTTTTTGAGTCACCACCATTTGTTTCGTCACGACTTTTATCGTCTCTAACCATGGCTGAATCTTTTCGGAAGCCTTATCCACTTGTCTTCGACGGCAACATCGGTGAATGTTGGCGCACCTTCGAGGAGGATTACGATGTATTCATGGCTGCTGCACACCACGACAAGACTCAATGCGTACAAACATCCATTCTCCTCAATCTAGCAGGTTTGGAAACAATCCGTCGGGCGAAACTGTTTGTTTATGCTGAGGCTGTGCTGGATGCGGCTGGTGCAGTTGTCACACCTGCCCAGATGATTGTGTCTTAAGACTGTGTGTCTTAAGAATAAATTTCGACAGCTGTGTGATCCACAGAGTAACCTTATCATGGAACGGCACAAATTCTTTGCATGTGCCGACAAGGTGAGCCGGTTGAAGCCTATATAAACTCATTGAAACACACCTCGTCGAGTTGCAGATTTGGTGACCTCTGTGATGAACTCACTAGAGACAGGCTGGTGTGTGGTATCACTAATGACAAATTGAGAAGGGACCTTCTGCATGATTGCGATCTGACTGTAGCTAAAGCGATCAGCACCTGTCGGATTTATGAATTGACAGATGTCCACGCAAAACTTTGAGTGCCGTGCCTCAGCCTGTATTGCATATTGACTCGACAGGACCGTATATCAGAAAGGAACGTTGACTGTTCAAAGTGACACAAGACGGAAACAGCAGGGGACCGGGGGTCAAATGAGATGGAGGAACTGAGTGAAATCCAGGTTAGTCGGGAAGTGGTGTTAGGTAAACTGAATGGATTAAAGCCCGATAAATCCCCAGGGCCAGATAGGCTGCATCCCAGAGTGCTTAAGGAGGTAGCCCCAGAAATAGTGGATGCATTAGTGATAATTTTTCAAAACTCTTTAGATTCTGGAGTAGTTCCTGAGGATTGGAGGGTAGCTAATTTAACCCCACTTTTTAAAAAGGGAGGGAGAGAGAAAACGGGGAATTACAGACCAGTTAGCCTAACATCGGTAGTGGGGAAAATGCTAGAGTCATTTATTAAAGATGGGAGAGGAGCACATTTGGAAAGTGGTGAAATCATTGGACAAAGTCAGCATGGATTTATGAAAGGTAAATCATGTCTGACGAATCTTATAGAATTTTTCGAGGATGTAACTAGTAGAGTGGATAAGGGAGAACCAGTGGATGTGTTATATCTGGACTTCCAGAAGGCTTTCGACAAGGTCCCACATAAGAGATTAGTATGCAAACTTAAAGCACACGGTATTGGGGGTTCAGTATTGATGTGGATAGAGAACTGGCTGGCAGACAGGAAGCAAAGAGTAGGAATAAACGGGTCCTTTTCAGAATGACAGGCAGTGACTAGTGGGGTACCGCAAGGCTCAGTGCTGGGACCCCAGCTATTTACAGTATATATTAATGATTTGGACAAGGGAATTGAATGCAACATCTCCAAGTTTGCGGATGACACGAAGCTGGGGGGCAGTGTTAGCTGTGAGGAGGATGCTAGGAGGCTGCAACGTGACTTGGATAGGCTAGGTGAGTGGGCAAATGCATGGCAGATGCAGTATAATGTGGATAAATGTGAGGTTATCCACTTTGGTGGCAAGAACAGGAAACCAGACTATTATCTGAATGGTGGCCGATTAGGAGAAGGGGAGATGCAACGAGACCTGGGTGTCGTGGTACACCAGTCATTGAAAGTAGGCATGCAGGTGCAGCAGGCAGTGAAGAAAGTGAATGGTATGCTGGCATTCATAGCGAGGGGATTTGAGTATAGGAGCAGGGAGGTTCTGCTGCAGTTGTAGAGGGCATTGGTGAGACCACACATGGAGTATTGCGTACAGTTTTGGTCTCCTAATCTGAGGAAAGACATTCTTGCCATAGAGGGAGTACAGAGAAGGTTCATCAGATTGATTCCTGGGATGGCAGGACTTTCATATGAAGAAAGACTGGATAGACTCGGCTTGTACTCGCTGGAATTTACAAGATTGAGGGGGGATCTTATAGAAACTTACAAATTTCTTAAGGGGTTGGACAGGCTAGATGCAGGAAGATTGTTCCCGATGTTGGGGAAGTCCAGAACAAGGGGGTCATAGTTTAAGGATAAGGGGGAAGTCTTTTAGGACCGAGATGAGAACTTTTTTTTCACACAGAGAGTGGTGAATCTGTGGAATTCTCTGCCAAAAAAGGTAGTTGAGGCCAGTATATTGGCTATATTTAAGAGGGAGTTAGATGTGGCCCTTGTGGCCAAAGGGATCAGGGGGTATGGAGAGAATGCAGGTACAGGATACTGAGTTGGATGATCAGCCATGATCATATTGAATGGCGGTGCAAGCTCGAAGGGCCAAATGGCCTACTCCTGCACCTATTTTCTATGTTTCTAAGACCAGCTGGGCAGGAATGGCATAAGATTTGTTAACAATTGCACTAATTGTGGTTACTCTCATATAGCCAAACGGGAGAAATTCCCGGCTTTTGGACGGATTTGTCATGGTTGCAAACGAAGAAATAATTTCTGGAAATGCTCCAGAAGTTCCAATACGATTGAGATAAAACAAGCTGTACATTTGAGCCTTCACACAACTTATCTGATAGTGATACTGTAAACTTTACAGAGAGTATGCCTTCAGTGGATGGAGTTCGTGTCTGTCCGGGACCAGTTAATTAAACACAAAGATCCCATGGTCACATTAAAGATAAACAAAAGGCTGGAGTAACTCAGCAGGTCCGGCAGCATCTCAAGAGAGAAGGAATGGGTGACGTTTCGGGTCGAGACCCTTCTTCAGTCTGATTACAGAGATTGAGGAGGTCCAGGAATACATCGGACCCGGCTCTTTTGGATCTCTCCATGACCTGTTTGGCATTACGGACAGCCCTCTCGGCTAGCCCATTCGACTGTGGGTATTCAGGGCTGCTGGTGACGTGTTTAAAATCCCAGTACGTAGCAAAGTCCTTGAAACACTGACTGGTAAATTGACTAGCATTATCCGACATGACGATGTGAGGAGACCCATGGACCGAAAAATGTCGTTCCAGATTTTGAATTATCGCCGCCGAGGAAATTGTGCGGAGCAAATCGATCTCAAACCACCCGGAATAGGAATCCACCAGGACCAGATATTGATTGCCATGCCACTCAAAAATGTCAGTGGCCACAGAGGACCAGGGTAAATCAGGAACCGGATGCAGCAACAGTGCCAAGGAGAGGCACGACTGTGTGATCAACGACGTAGAATTGCAAATTGTACGATTGTGCCGCGAGGTGGCACTGTAACTCCACACTCCAAGAGGAAGCACTTCGTTCCCCCCGTATGCTGTGAGGGCTGTGTCGCATGTTTTTAATTCTTCAGCTCTGCGAAGCCTTGAAAACTCGGCATGAGATATGACATTGCATGCCGCACCTGTGTCTATCTTCACAACAACAGGCACATTGTTTATCTTTAATATAAGAAAATAACTGCAGATGCTGGTACAAATCAAAGCTATTTATTCACAAAATGCTGGAGTAACTCAGCAGGTCAGGCAGCATCTCAGGAGAGAAGGAATGGGTGACGTTTCGGGTCGAGACCCTTCTTCAGTCTGAAGAAGGGTCTCGACCCGAAACATCACCCATTCCTTCTCTCCTGAGATGCTGCCTGACCTGCTGAGTTACTCCAGCATTTTGTGAATAAATAGCTTTGATTTGTACCAGCATCTGCAGTTATTTTCTTATATTAAAGATAAACAATGTGCCTGTTGTTGTGAAGATAGACACAGGTGCGGCATGCAATGTCATATCTCATGCCGAGTTTTCAAGGCTTCGCAGAGCTGAAGAATTAAAAACATGCGACACAGCCCTCACAGCATACGGGGGGAACGAAGTGCTTCCTCTTGGAGTGTGGAGTTACAGTGCCACCTCGCGGCACAATCGTACAATTTGCAATTCTACGTCGTTGATCACACAGTCGTGCCTCTCCTTGGCACTGTTGCTGCATCCGGTTCCTGATTTACCCTGGTCCTCTGTGGCCACTGACATTTTTGAGTGGCATGGCAATCAATATCTGGTCCTGGTGGATTCCTATTCCGGGTGGTTTGAGATCGATTTGCTCCGCACAATTTCCTCGGCGGCGATAATTCAAAATCTGGAACGACATTTTTCGGTCCATGGGTCTCCTCACATCGTCATGTCGGATAATGCTAGTCAATTTACCAGTCAGTGTTTCAAGGACTTTGCTACGTGCTGGGATTTTAAACACGTCACCAGCAGCCCTGAATACCCACAGTCGAATGGGCTAGCCGAGAGGGCTGTCCGTAATGCCAAACAGGTCATGGAGAGATCCAAAAGAGCCGGGTCCGATGTATTCCTGGACCTCCTCAATCTCTGTAATGTTTCGTTGGGTTTGCCGGCCCAACGTTTGATGTCCAGACAAACACATCCCACCCTTCCTTTTGCAAGACACATGCTGCAGCCCCGTGTTCATGAGCCCCAATCTGTTCAGGCTCAGCTGCAACATAAACGGCAGATCCAGAAGTCGTACTATGACAGGTCTAGCCGTCCTCTCCAGCCACTGTCGGACGGTCAGGCCCAGAAGGGTCATGATTGTCTGGATGTAGTTAGTGGGACCAGCCACGAGCCACGGTCCTATCTTGTCCAATCGGAAGGAGGAACACTTATTATGGACTCTGATTAATTACAGTCCTTACTGTTTCCTTTCATTTATCTTACTCAATTTGTATCCTCCTCTGCTTAGCGTTTGCCATACTTGCTGTTTTCATCCCTTATATTAGGATGTCGTTAGGCTGTATTTCTTTTTCATATTGTAGTGGCTTTATATATTCTTATCTAGTTTGGGGACTTATGCTTAAGAAGGAGGATGTAGATCCATGTCTGGTTTTACTTTTGTGCATCCATTCCATAATCCAGGCTGGGTTCTGTACTGCATTATCCTGGTGTTAGTTAGGAGACTATCCTGAGGGCTGGAGGTAATGGTAGCCAGCATCTGTACTGCCAATGATCTGCTAATAAAGAACTTATATACATCGGAGTGCCTCTGAATGTACCCACTCACAAACACCAAGTCTTTCCAATCTTTGACAGTCCCTTCATCCCAGGGATTAATCTTGTGAACATATGCTGCATTGCCTCAATGGCAAGGACGTCCTTCCTCAATTTAGGAGACCAAAACCGTACACAATACTCTGGATGTGGTCTCACCAGGGCCCTATCTAACTGCAGAAGCACCTCCTTGTTCCGACACTCAAATCCTCTCGTTATGAAGGCCAACTTGACATTAGCTTTCTTCACTGCCTACTGTACCAGCATGCTTACTTTCAGCGACTGATGTACAAGTACACCCAGATCTCATTGTACTTCCCCTTTTGACAATAGATCTCAAAGGTCCAAAAATCTGAATCATTGCTGCCCGTATAAACACCTCAGCCACACATTCATATCATCATGTTCCTACTGTCACTTGCATGTGGCACCGAGATTATTAGCCTGGAGGCCCTGATTTTTATCCTTGCACCTAACTTCTTATGAACAGTTTAGGGCTTTGTATGTGAATAGGAGGAGCTTGAAGTTGATTCTGTACTGTACTGGGAGCCAGTGGAGAGAGGCCAGAATCGGGGTGATGTGGTCCCTTTTACGGGTACCCGTCAGGGTCTCGCTGCGGGGTTTTGGACCAATTGCAGGTGGGACAGAGATGATTGGCTGATCCCAGTGTATAGGGAGTTGCAGTAGTCTAGGCGGGAGGAAATGAATGCGTGGATGATTTTTTCAATGTCGTCAAATTGGAGGAATGGTTTGATTTTAGCTAAGATACGAAGCTGGAAGAAGCTGGCTTTTACCACAGCGTTGACTTGCTTGTCAAACTTTAATGCAGTGTCAAATATCACGCCAAGGTTTTTGACATGCAGTTTGACTAGGGAGGATAGGCTTCCAAGGCTGCCTGTGTTTCGTTTTGATGGAGTCAGGAGGGCCGAATAGGATGACCTCAGACTTGCTGTCATTTAGTTGAAAGAAGTTCTGTGCCATCCAACATTTTATGTCCTCAATGCAGTGCATGAGGCTGATTAAATTTGACCGGTTGTTGGGTTTCAGGGGGAGATAAAGCTGTGTGTCATCCACACAGCAGTGGAAAGGAATGCCGTGCCCTTGAATGATTTGGCCGAGGGGGAGCATGTACAGAGAGAAGAGAATGGGGCCTGGATGGAGTCCTGTGGAACCCCGCAGGAGAGGCTAGCTGGGGAAGAGGAATAATTGCCTATGTTGATGGAGAAACTCCTATTTTTGAGGTAGGAAACGAACCAGCTCAGGGCAGTGCCATCAACGCCAACCCCGTACCGGAGACGGTCAATAAGGATGGTGTGGTCCACTGTATCGAACGCTGCGCTGAGGTCGAGAGGGAGCAAGATTGCACAGTCACCTGTGTCGATGGCGAGAAGCAGGTCGTTGTGCACCTTCAACAAGGCAGACTCTGTGCTGTGGTGGGCCCTGAAACCTGACTGGAAACTTTCCAGGATGGTATTTTGGTAAGGCAGTAGTTGATTTAGAACTAGGTTAGGTTTTTTCAGGAGGGGCTGGACCACCGCATGCATGAAGCAGGTTGGAACAGTGCCAGTGGCCAGAGAACTGTTGATGATAGAGAGGATGCTGGGACCGGCTATTGCAATGACATCCTTCAGAAGGGCAGTGGGGACAGTGTCAAGGGGGCAGGTTGCAGGTTTCATAGTGGCGACAAGTTTTGCAAGGGAGGATGGAGTGACGGGTTGGAAACAGTCCAATTTAGATGAACAGACCAGTGAGACAGCTAGGTCACGGGTGGGAGGGGAAATATTCATTCTAATGTTCTCAACTTTGCTCGTGCCAAATTTAGAGAATTCTTCGCACTTAGCAGGGGACCCAACTAAGCTGGTACTGGGGGCGGGACATATGACAGAGGTAATAGTGCTAAATTGGACCTTGGAATTATGAGAGTTTTTGGAAATAAGGTCGGAAAAGTATTGTGCTCTCGCAGACCTTACTGCTTCCTGGTATTTGAGAAGATTGTTTCTCAGAATTTCGAAGGAAATTTGAAGCTTATCACATTTCCACCGCCGTTCTGATTTTCTGCACTCCCTTCTTAGGGCTCTGGTGGTGTCATTGAGCCAAGGCCGACCGTTGGGCTTAGGCTTTTTCATTTTAAGAGGAGCGATAGAATCCAGGATGGAAGAGCAAGTGGTATTAAATAAAGAGATGAGATCCTCAGTGCTGAGGTGGGGGGGAGAAGCCTCAATACAATAGACAATAGACAATAGGTGCAGGAGGAGGCCATTCGGCCCTTCAAGCCAGCACTGTCATTCAATGTGATCATGGCTGAACATTCTCAATCAGTACCCCGTTCCTGCCTTCTCCCCATACCCCCTGACTCCGCTATCCTTAAGAGCTCTATCCAGCTCTCCCTTGAATGCATTCAGTGTAGATGTTGGGGGCAGCTATGAGAGCCTCGGAGAGCTTACTGGCAGTGAGTGAGTTTATGTAGCGGGAGTAACGAACAGGAAGATGAGATTTGGCGGGAGAGAAAGGCAGAGATGCATCAAATATAATAACGCTATGATCCGACAGACAAGCCTCAATAATTTCCATATTGCAGATTGGGAAACCGGATGATAACACTAGGTCGAGTGTATGGCCTACCTTGTGAGTGGGTCCAGTGGTAAGTAGAGTCAGATTGAAGGACTCAACCAGGTGCATAAATTCACTCATAAGAGGCTTAGTAGGACAGCAAAAATGAATGTTAAAATCACCAAGAATCATGACCCGGTCAAATTTGGGCAAAACTTTAGAGATAAGATCAGCAAATTGGGTGATGAAGCCCTTATGCATTTTTGGTGGGCGATACACAAGAACAATTAAGAAGGGATAGGCTAGGCCTACTTTAATTAGTTGCACCTAGAAACTGGAGAAATGATCAGCATTCAGAAGGCGGCAGTTGAAATGTTTTTTAACACAGTGACTAGGCCCCCACCGTGTACAGAGAGCCTAGATGAGCTGAAGAAGTTACAGTCATCAGGACAGAGTTCCACGAGTGGAGCAAGCTCACCAGGGTTAAGCCAGGTTTCTGTGACCAGTAAGAAGTCCAATCTACGGGTGGTGAAGGTATCGTTGAGGATGAAGGTCTTGTTCAGTAAGGATCTTGCGTTGATCAGGGCCACTTTAGCAGGGACAGCAGGTAAGTTTCAGTCTGGTAATGGCTCCCACGCCAGCGGGCGGAGGTTCAGGGAGACCACGCTGCTGTGTTTCACAGATGGCCTTGCTGGGAGCCCGCGCGCCGGAAGTCCGGGGATCGGGATGATCGGTCGGAGAGAGGCATACCTGAGCTCAAGGGAGTGCTGGTGGATGGAGCGGTAAGGCCGACCAGGTCCGACTTCGCAGCACTGGGCGAGGTAGGCCGATGTTGGGCGAGCATGGGTGAGGTTCTTCAGCTTTTCAGAGGCGCCCGCGCGTTTACTCCGCCTCCTAGTGCGGTTTGTACGGCGATGGCTGTATGGCACATCTACCGGTAGTTGAGCGAGGAGCGATCGTTGGGAGAAGCTTTGTCCGGGACCTCGAATGAAGAAGTCGACGACGGAGGCTCGGATGTTCAGGATGTTCGGCTAAGGTGGCTTGCAGAACACACGGATGACAAGGTGAGCGACGACAGGCAGCCAGACACAACGGCGCGGCCATCTTCAAGTTAACTAAAGATTAATCTACCACTATGGCTCCCACATAGCCATATGCGATGTCTTTATGGCTCTGCCTGACTACAACCTTCCCTGATTTGCCCGAGTGCCAGGCTCAGTGCCACAGCCCTGCCTGATACTGCTGCTCAACCCTGATGGATAATTCCCCCTAATTCCCCCACCACAACAGTATCCAAAACTGTGTACCTGTTTTGAAGGGGAACGGCCACATGAGTCACCTGCTCTCCATGATTGCTAGTCTTCATAGTGGTCACCCACCTACTCTCTTCCTGGACCTTTGACATGACCACCTCACTATGTCTTATCCAAAATGCTCTCATTCTCCCTGATGACCCTGATGGCCTCCAGCTGCAGCGCCAGTTACCTAATGTGGCTTATAACAAGACGTACCTGAACTCAATTTGCACAGGTATAGTCACCAGGAATACAAGCTGTTTCCCTGACTTCCCATTTCTGCAGAAGCAACATTGCACTATTCTACCTTTCGTCACTACTGCACTGAAAGAAGAAACAAAATAAACAAGAATCCTAAACAACAGGTAGAATCGACCATACCTTTACCTCTCCTCACAAAAGACTCTTGAGCCACAGACACACACTTGCCCTCAATACAGTACCTCACTTTAAAACAGCCTCTCTCCCAACCTTCCTGGTTCGCTACACCATTCTCTCTTTATATTTGGTGCTCAATTAGCCAATTTGGATGCCCCAAGCAATCAATGGATTTGCTTTCAAGGCACCCTCTCTCCTCCAACATGAAATTGACTTGCCCAAACCTTTCCACAGACCCTTCAGTCTGAAGAAGGGTCTAGACATGAAACATCACCCATTCCTCTAAAGAGGAATGGCTTCCCAGGTGTTTGTAAATGGTATGGCAGTCGACAGCTTTACCTATCTGGGTAGTACACTCTTGCGAGTGGTGAACATTGACACTGAGGTCAACAACAGGATTGCCAAGTCCAGCGCTCCCTTTGGACGACTCCGTGAGAATGTTTGAGAGCGGAGAGGACTCAGCCTTACCACCAAGCTGAAGGTCTCCTGTGCAGTGGTACTCACCACTCTTCTCTATGCCAGTGAGACCTGGACTGTCTACAGCAGACAGCTCAACGACTTTCACTTGAGCTGCCTACGCAGACTCCTTCACATCAGGTGGCAGGACAAAATTCCCGACTCAGAGGTCTTGGAACGGGCTGGAATCCCCAGCATCCACACCCTCCTATGGAAAGCCCAAGCCAGATGTTCAGGCCATGTCGTCAGAATGCACGAGAGTCGACTGCCAAAACAGCTTCTGTATGGAGAACTGTATCAGGGCAAGCGCTCAGTAGGAGGACAGAAGAAACGGTTTAAGGACTGCCTCAAAGTGTCCCACAAAGACTTGGACATCAACCTGAGCACTTGGGAGTCACTTGCTGTGGACCGTCCAACCTGGCGTAGCAAGCTCACCAAAGGAGCCCGTGCAGCAGAGAACGGATGCACTGCAGAGGCCCAGAAGAAACGCACTGCACGCAAGGCCCGGGCTACTTCCACTTCCACTGCACAGACATCCACTTGTGTCCTACGTGTGGGCGTGCCTTCCGGTCCCGGATTGGCCTCACCAGTCACTTCCAGACCCAGAGTCACCAATTCTCCCTGATGGTCATCTTCGAACCCGAAGGACGAACAACAACAACAATTGTATGGTATGTTTAAATGCCTTCTTAATGCAGGTATAAGAGAGCTTCCAGCACCTAGTCTTTCCTCCAGTCTTTCCATCACCTTTGGAAACTTTTATTGCTGTTTATCAACATGAGGATCAAAGTTGTGCCAATAAAAGTCAAAGAAGCCATTATGAGACTGAGAAACAAGAATAAAACTGTTAGAGACATCAGCCAAACCTTCGGCTTACCAAAATCAACAGTTTGAAACATCATTAAGAAGAAAGAGCTTACTAATCGCAAAGGGACTGGCAGGCCAAGGAAGACCTCCACAGCTGATGACAGAAGAATTCTCTCCATGATAAAGAAAAATCCCCAAACACCTGTCCGACAGATCAGAAACATTTTTCAGGAGTCGGGTGTGGATTTGTCAATGACCATCCTTCTGCAGTTGTACAGGGCCCTAGTGAGACCGCACCTGGAGTACTGTGTGCAGTTTTGGTCTCCAAATTTGAGGAAGGATATTCTTGCTATTGAGGGTGTGCAGCGTAGGCTTACTAGGTTAATTCCCGGAATGGCAGGACTATCATATGTTGAAAGACTGGAGCAACTAGGCTTGTATACACTGGAATTTAGAAGGATGAGAGGAGATCTTATGGAAACGTATAAGATTATTAAGGGGTTGGACAAATTAGAGGCAGGAAACATGTTCCCAATGTTGGGGGAGTCCAGAACAAGGGGCCACAGTTTAAGAATAAAGGGTAGGCCATTTAGAATTGAGATGAGGTAAAACTTTTTCGGTCAGAGAGTTGTAAATCTGTGGAATTCCCTGCCTCAGAAGGCAGTGGAGGCCAATTCTCTGAATGCATTCAAGAGAGAGCTGGATAGAGCTCTTAAGGATAGCAGAGTCAGGGGGTATGCGGAGAAGGCAGGAACGGGGTACTGATTGAGAATGATCAGCCATGATCACATTGAATGGCAGTGCTGGCTCGAAGGGCCGAATGGCCTCCTGCACCTATTGTCTATTGTCTATTGATCACTGTCCGCAGAAGACTTCATGAACAGAAATACAGAGGCTACATTGCAAGATGCAAAATGGTAGCTGCAAAATAGGATGGCCAGGTTACAGTTTGACAAGAAGTACTTAAAAGAGCAGCCACAGTTCTCGATGGTACCTACACACGAACGCTCAGCAAAGTTCCAAATATCAGTTGGGAGGACCACATCACTAACGCCTAGCTCTATGGGGAGATTCCACCTCTGACCGAGAAGATCAGGTGGAGAAGGATGAGGCTGGCTGGCCACTGCCACCGCTACCCAGAAATACCAACAAACAAGGTTGTGCTGTGGGAACCCATCCATGGAAGACGGAACCGGGGACGGCCAATCAAGACGATGCTGAAGACATTGATGGAAGAAGCATATGTAGAGACAAAAGAGGAGCTTGCCAGCAGTATGGCGGACAGAGAAGTGCGGTGCGTCCGTCACCATGCCCATCGGAAACCAGCGGCGCTGCGTCGCTAATGTTTATAAATGATTGTAATTTAAACGAGTCGCAGCGCTTCGAGTGCGGCTGTGACTCACCTTCGGAGGCTCCGGAAGCTTCTGCGTGAACCGCGTGGACATCGGAAGCTCGCAGCCCCTGCCCTGGCTGGGGGCCGACATCGGGAAATCTGGCAGCGGCAGCGTCTTCGCCCGCCCCGAATCATGGGGCTTGGGTCTGCCCGCCACGGACCTTTCACCGTCCGGTGCCGCCTGGAATAGGCCGCGGAATTTTTCTCTGCCCGGCGGGGGCTTCAATTTCGGGAGCCCCGACCGCCCCGACGTGCAGCGGCAGCGTCTTCGCCCATCCCAAATCGTGGGGCTTCGGTCGGCCCGCTGTGGACCTTTCACCGTCCGGCGCGGCCTTGAACGTGGCAACCTCAACAGCCTGACCGCGGGAGAAGACGGCAGGGAAAGAGAAAAGGCATTCTGGCCTTCCATCATCGTGAGGAGGTGACTGGAGGAGACTCACTGTGATGGATGTTTCTTTTTTTTGTTTGTTTTGTGTTGGTTGTGATTGTGTGTGAAATTGTTTATTTTTATTGCTCTATTGCTGGACTGTGGGTGACCTTTCATTTCACTGCACATCTTGTATGTATACATGACAAATAAACTTGAATTAATTAATTTAAAACAGTTCTGGAAAAAGGTCTTATGGACAGATGAGACGAAAATTAACTTATATCAGATTCATGGCAAGAGCCAAGTATGGAGGAGCGAAGGAACTGCCCAAGATCCAAAGCATACCACCTCATCTGTGAAACACAGTGGTGGGGGTGTTATGGCCTGGGCATGTTTGGCTGCTGAAGGTACTGGGTCACTTATCTTCATTGATGATACAACTGCAGATGGTGGTAGCATAATGAATTCTGAAGTGTTTTGATACATCCTATCTGCTCAAGTTCAAACAAACGGGAGATTGGTGAGCAAAATTAGATCACATGGTATTGGGGGTAGGTTGTTGACATGGATAGAGAATTGGTTGGCAGACAGGAAACAAAGAGTAGGAGTAAACGGGTCCATTACAGAATGGCAGGCATTGGTGAGTGGAGTGCCGCAAAGCTCGGTGTTGGGGCCGCAACTGTTTACCATATATATTAATGATTTGGATGAAGGAAGTAGAAGTAACACACCAAGCTTGCAGATGACACAAAGCTGGGTGGCAGAGTGAATTTCAAAGAGGATGTTAGGAGGTTGCAGGGTGACCTGGACAGGTTGAGTGAGTGGGCAGATGCATGGCAGATGCAGTATAATGTAGATAAATGTGAGGTTATCAACTTTGGCGGCAAAAACAAGGAGGCAGATTATTATCTCAATGGTGTCAGGTTAGGGAAGGGGGAGGTCCAGCGAGACCTGGGTGTCCTTGTACACCAGTCACTGAAAGTTGGCTGGCAGGTACAGCAGGCAGTGAAGAAAGCTAATGGCATGTTGGCCTTCATAACGAGAGGATTTCAGTATAGGAGTAAAGAGGTTCTTTTGCAGTTGTATTGGGCCCTGGTATGACCACATCTGGACCACATCAGTTTTGGTCTCCTAATCTGAGGAAGGACGTCCTTGTAATTGAGGCAGTGCAGTGTAGGTTCACAATATTGATCCCTGGGATGGCGGGACTGTCATATGAGGAAAGATTAAAAGGACTAGGATTGTATTCACTGGAGTTTAGAAGGATGAGAAGGGATCTTATAGAGACATATAAAATTATAAAAGGACTGGACAAGCTAGATGCAGGAAAAATATTCCCAAAGTTGGGGTACATTAGTGGGATCCCGTTGGGGGCACAGTCTTAGAATAAAGGGAAGGCCATTTAAAACTGAGGTGGGAAGGAACTTTTTCACCCAGAGAGTTGTGAATTTGTAGAATTCTCTGCCACAGAGGGCAGTGGAGGCCAAATCACTGGATGAATTTAAGAGAGAGTTAGATGGAGCTCTGGGGGCTAGTGGAATCAAGGGATATGGGGAGAGGTTGGGCACTGGTTACTGATTGTAGATAAGCAGCCATGATCACAATGAATGGCGGTGCAGGCTCGAAGGGCTGAATGGCCTACTCCTGCACCTATATATATATATATATACACGTTGGAGGTGACAGAAATGTTGGAGGATAATTTGTGATCATGAAAGGGAGAACCATGTGCTGAGAAGTGTGTGCCTGACACACTTCTCAGCACATGGTTCTCCCTTTCATGATCACAAATTATCCTCCAACATTTCTGTCACCTCCAACGGGATCCCACTACTGGCCACATCTTCCCATCTCCCCCCCTTTCTGCTTTCTACTCAGACCGTTCGCTCCGTAACTCCCTGGTCCACTCGTCCCTTCCTACCCTAACCACCCCTTCCCCAGGCACTTTCCCCTGCAAACTGCAGGAAATGTAACACCTGTCCCTTTACCTCCCCCCTCGACTCCATCCATGGACCCAAATAGTCTTTCCAGGTGAGGCAGAAGTTCACCTGTACCTCCTCCACCCTCATCTATTGTATCCGCTGTTCCAGATGTCAACTTCTCTACATCGGCGAGACCAAACGCAGGCTCAGCGATCGTTTCGCTCAAAACCTTCGCTCAGCCACCTTAACCAACCTGATCTCCCGGTGGCTGAGCACTTCAACTCCCCCATGCACTCCCAGTCTGACCTTTCTGTCATGGGCCTCCTCCAGTGTCATAGTGAGGCCCACCGCAAATTGGAGGAACAGCACCTCGTATTTTGCTTGGGCAGCTTACAGCTTATTAACTTCTCTAACTTTAGATAGCTCCTCTGTCCCTCTCTTCTCCTCCCCTTCCCAGTTCTCCCACTGTTTTCCTGTCTCCACCTATATCAATAGACAATAGACAATAGGTGCAGGAGTAGGCCATTCAGCCCTTCGAGCCAGCACCGCCATTCAATGCGATCATGGCTGATCACTCTCAATCAGTACCCCGTTCCTGCCTTCTCCCCATACCCCCTCACTCCGCTATCCTTAAGAGCTCTATCCAGCTCTCTCTTGAAAGCATCCAACGAACTGGCCTCCACTGCCTTCTGAGGCAGAGAATTCCACACCTTCACCACTCTCTGACTGAAAAAGTTCTTTCTCATCTCCGTTCTAAATGGCCTACCCCTTATTCTTAAACTGTGGCCCCTTGTTCTGGACTTCCCCAACATTGGGAACATGTTTCCTGCCTCTAATGTGTCCAATCCCCTAATTATCTTATACGTTTCAATAAGATCCCCCCTCATCCTTCTAAATTCCAGTGTATACAAGCCTAATTGCTCCAGCCTTTCAACATACGATCCGCCATTCCGGGAATTAACCTAGTGAACCTACGCTGCACGCCCTCAATAGCAAGAATATCCTTCCTCAAATTGGGAGACCAAAACTGCACACAGTACTCCAGGTGCGGTCTCACCAGGGCCCGGTACAACTGTAGAAGGACCTCTTTGCTCCTATACTCAACTCCTCTTGTTATGAAGGCCAACATTCCATTGGCTTTCTTCACTGCCTGCTGTACCTGCATGCTTCCTTTCAGTGACTGATGCACTAGGACACCCAATCTCGTTGAACATCCCCTCTTCCTAACTTGACACCATTCAGATAATAATCTGCCTTTCTATTCTTACTTCCAAAGTGAATAACCTCACACTTATCTACATTAAACTGCATCTGCCATGTATCCGCCCACTCACACAACCTGTCCAAGTCACCCTGCAGCCTTATTGCATCTTCCTCACAATTCACACTACCCCCCAGCTTAGTATCATCTGCAAATTTGCTAATGGTACTTTTAATCCCTTTATCTAAGTCATTAATGTATATCGTAAATAGCTGGGGTCCCAGCACCGAACCTTGCGGTACCCCACTGGTCACTGCCTGCCATTCCGAAAGGGACCCATTTATCCCCACTCTTTGCTTTCTGTCTGTCAACCAATTTTCTATCCATGTCAGTACCCTACCCCCAATACCATGTGCTCTAATTTTGCCCACTAATCTCCTATGTGGGACCTTGTCGAAGGCTTTCTGAAAGTCGAGGTACACCACATCCACTGACTCTCCCCTGTCAATTTTCCTAGTTACATCCTCAAAAAATATCCTTTCTTTGTTCCACCCACTTACTCTACCCGAAACGTCCCCCTTTCCTTCTCTCCAGAGATGCTACCTGACCCGCTGAGTTACTCCAGCAGTTTTTGATACCATAGGCACCTTGTTTTTTTTTTGTGATTTATGGATTCTTCAAATGTGAATATCTCATAACAACACATTTGCGGGTAAGCAGTTTCCCCCTTCAATTTTACATCATTCCAAAATGAACTTCATAAACAAGGAAAAAACGTTCTATTTCTGTCATTCATGGTAAGATTTACATCATTTTGTGTGCGTGTGGCACTGTTTCAAAAATATCAGCTAACCAATGAAAAGATCAGGTCCTGATTTATAATAGCTCTTCACCCCCCCCCCCCCCCCCCCCCCCGTCACCCATCCTTTTTCTCCAGAGTTGCTGCCTGACCCGGTGATTTACTCCACCACTGTTTATTTGAATTGGATTCGTGTTTCTGCATCACGTCAGGCAGCATTCGTCATTTTCGTGGCTATCAACGGTTTTTAACTAATAATTAACTAACCAATTCAAATAATTTAACTAACCAATTCAAATTTTCTTGGCTCTAGGTATAAAGTTAAATGTCTTTTCAATTATATTGTGGATACAGTAGAGTTCTATTGTTTACAAATGCCTAATCTCTGCTTCCATGACTCTTTCAAACAAAACAAAAAGAGATACAGCTCGTGGAGGTGAAATTAAAATTAACAGAGAAAGCAAAGAACAGTTCATTAAATATGATCAATTGGCCTGATACGGAGTGGATATCTCGTGCAATCAGTAACATCTAAATTTTAACGATCACGAAGCAGCAACTCTTCAAGAAATTGTTATAAATGTCAACTATCAACTTATCCAAGAAGCTGAACAAAAATATTTGTTTGCAAACATTTCATATACGAAGAATCGCAGAAAGCTGTGAACACTGCCCAGTGTTTCCCACAGAATCTGCCTACTAAAATGGCGCTGAGATGTCTCCATGACCTACTGCGGTTTGTACAGTCGAGTGGTCTATCTTGCTCCTCTAGTGTCTTTGGCGAGCAGCGCTCTGACCGGCAGTCCCACTTTCCCCCTGATTGGTGGGAATGAACAAGCCGTGGACCGGCCCGGCCCGGCCCGGCGCCCAAACAGGAGGAGGGGTTTCCGGCCGCCAGGACGGCGCTGCCCTCGGTCTCCCAGTCAGTCGTCGGCCCAGATGCCGCTCTCCTTCCGTGCTCTCGTCCGGGGACCCGGGACTCCTCTACACGCGGGATGGCTCAGCCCAAAGCCCCGCGGTTCAGCGACGCGGCCGTGGAGGTCTTGCTGGAGCAGGTGAAGTCCCGCAGGGAGGTCTTCTTTCCCACGGATGGGAGGCCGCTGCTCCGGCACACCCTTCGCCAGGCTTGGAAGGAGCTGGCCGTCAGCGTGAACGCCCGCAGCAATAGCCCCAGGACAGGGGAACAGTGTCGCCAGAAGTTCAATGACTTGACTCGGACGGCCAGGGTGAGTGGGGTCGCTGCCTTCTGTACGGCTGCGCTGGGGAAGCGACTTTCCTTTGGGACAAGAAGCCAAGTCCGTGTCCACGGAGCCACAAGAGACGCAGTGGGCTCAAAATAAAGACAGTAGTTTTAAATAATATTTAGGATTTCTTCTCTGAAAGGGTGAGCTGTCTTTAGAATCACTTTCCCCAGACAGCTGCCAGAGGTGAAACCAGGAGCACACCACGGTGGGATGGACAGATCGTTCCCCGTTGAGGGAGCCGGGATAATAGGCAATGTAGTTTTGAGGAAAGTCAGCTCAGCAAGGACAATTAAAATGGGGAACAGGCCGAAGGGACCGAACGGCGTCCTCCTGTTCCTCATAGTCTGATTGAGTCCATGGTCTCTTCCGGGCACCTCACGTCAAGAAAGAGGTGAAGGTGTGGAGGAGATTCTAGCGATAAGTGATCAGTTCTGTGTCAGAGTCGAGAGGCCGAGGCCATTCCTCCTGGAACAGAGGGTGTTGTGAGAGATTCTAATGGGGTTCAGAATCACGGGAGCTGCCAACAGAGAGAAACCGTTCTCATGGGGGTGACACAAAATGTTGCAGGAACTCAGTGGGACAGGCAGTATCTCCGGAGAGTTTCGTTTAGTTTTAATTTATTTGTCATTCCACTCCTTACAGATCATGCAACGAATGGGACGAAACAGAGTGCCTCGGAGGCTATAGTGCAATACAAATGCAAAACATAGAGAGAGGGGATGACAGTGTAGTACAATACGATACAATACAATACAAATAGACAGTGTAATACAATACAATACAGAGAGACAGGGGATTAAAGCATTTAACCTTTTAAAGCAGGAATAGGTGAAGTTTTGGGTCAAGACCCTTCAGACTGAGAGTCAGGGGAGAGGGACATATCGAGATATGGAAAGGTAAGGCATGAGAACACAGATCAGGGGACAATCCAGAAAAGTGTAGAATGGTTCATTGTTAGATGAGGAGAAGGTGACAACGAGATTACATTCAGTGAAATGGAATCAGGAAGACAGTAGACCTAATTGTAGAACTAGGATGGGGTAGGATAGTGTTAATGTGCAGGGATCGCTGGTCTGCGCGGACCCGGTGGGCCGAAAGGGCCTGTTTCTGCGCTGTATCTCTAAGCTAAACTAAAGTATAACAGACGATGCAGAAAGAGAAAGTAAACAGAGTGCAGAATGCAGTAATACATCTGCAAGAATGTGTAGATTAAAAATGACAGGGTTCCATTAAGATATTTTGTGAGGAGGACTATGCCCTTGCCTTATAAAAGGACCATTCAAAGTGTCTGATAACATTCAGGGAGAAACTGTTTCCAATTGTGGTGGTACACTTTAGCTTTTGTATCATCTGCCTGTTGAGGGAAGGGAGAAAAATGACTGGGGTATAAATAATCCATTATTGTTGTGGCTGCTCTCTTGAGGCAGCATGAAGTATAGATGAAGGCGGGGTTGGAAAAGTCTGGTCCTATTTGACGGTTTGGGCTGCGTCCACAACTCTCTGCAATTTCTTGTAATCTTGGGGGGAGCAGTTGCTACAGCAATGTGTGATGCATCCCAAAAGTAGTGATTGGTTAGATTCTTTTGGGAAATGCCAGATTTCCTCAGTCTACTGTGGAAGTAAAGGTGTTGTGTGCTTTCCTGGTCAACATGGTTGGACATTGACCAATTGAGGGATTCTTTAACATGGCAAACATGAGATTGAGAATGCACTGTGTCCTTGGTTGGCAGGTAAGTAACCAAAGGACAGAATTAAGGTAAAGTGTCCGACACAGAGCTGAGGAAGTTTCTCTAACCCAGAAAGTGGTTGGAATCAGGATTGCACTATACTTGATGTCTCTCTAACCTTCCAAGTAGGTGGGATCGGGAACACACATGCTGAAGGGCGTGCAGCGTAGGTTCACTAGGTTAATTCCCGGAATGGCGGGACTGTCGTATGTTGAAAGGCTGGAGCGATTGGGCTTGTATACACTGGAATTTAGAAGGATGAGGGGGGATCTTATTGAAACATATAAGATAATTAGGGGATTGGACACATTAGAGGCAGGAAACGTGTTCCCGATGTTGGGGGAGTCCAGAACAAGGGGCCACAGTTTAAGAATAAGGGGTAGGCCATTTAGAACGGAGATGAGGAAGAACTTTTTCAGTCAGAGAGTGGTGAAGGTGTGGAATTCTCTGCCTCAGAAGGCAGTGGAGGCCAGTTCGTTGGATGCTTTCAAGAGAGAGCTGGATAGAGCTCTTAAGGATAGCGGAGTGACGGGGTATGGGGAGAAGGCAGGAACGGGGTACTGATTGAGAGTGATCAGCCATGATCGCATTGAATGGCGGTGCTGGCTCGAAGGGCTGAATGGCCTACTCCTGCACCTATTGTCTATTGTCTATTGAAGTAAACGGTGGAGGAAGGTTTCTTTGAAGAGGGAGTTGGATTAGCCGGATGATAGACACAAGAAGCTGGAGTAACTCAGCGGGACAGGCAGCATCTCTGAAGAGAAGGAATGGGTGATGTTTCGGGTCGAGACCCTTCTTCAGTCTCAAACCGAAATGTCACCCATTCCTTCTCTTCAGAGATGCTGCTTGTCCTGTTGAGTGATTCCAGCACATTGTGTCCATCTTCGGATTAAACCAGCATCTGCAGTTCCTTCCTACACAGTTGGATTAGTCTGTTGGAGGGAGCACAGGGAGTGGGCTGGCTGGTGTGGAGTCTTGAGCTGGTACAGAGTGGACAGTCGAATTGCTTCCTGTGCTCATCAAATGATTTGTGACACTTCCACAGGACAAGCTGGCGCACAGACAAAGAGAGAGGAGCTGCGTTCTTCCATTGAGCCGTGTGGAGCAGGAAGCCCTAGATCTTTGGAGAGCTGGCAGGAGGAGACTGGAGAAGCAACCAACTGGTGCTCAGCCCCCACAGGGTAAGGCCCATCCCACTTACCCTCTCCCCTTCCAGAGGCTAGTGCACAGGATGTGTGTCCCTCTTGGAGACACCTGATGCGGCTCACAAGCCCATGAGTAAACAGGAGCAGGAGTGGACCACTCGGCCCCTCTGGGCTGTCCCACCATATGTAGGATCCGTCACAGGCATTGGCTCTCCCTCTGTGTCAGACCCTCAGTGTCTTCAGTCCCCTGATCCTTTAAGCATTGACCCATTTCCCCATTAACTATTGCTGCTGATCCAGCCTCCACAACTCACTGGATGTAGAACTCCAGAGTTCACTACTCTGTGCCGGTGGAAATTTCTCCATTACTCAGTTTAAATATCTGGCCCATGATGTCAAAAGTACATCCCTTGCTGCTGATTCTCCCACCAGTGAGAATATCTCTTTATGTGCCCAGTGGTTCCCCGAGGAAATTAAATGCTTCAATAAGATTACCCTTCATTCCTCTGAGCTTCCAATAAAACAAACCCAATCTCTTTCCAAATACAGAAGATGCAGGGAAAAACTCAGCAGATCAGGCAGCATCAGTGGAAGGTGAAACAGTCTGCAGATTAAGATTGTTGACTGTCTCGCCCCAGGTGCTGCTTCACCTGCTGAGATGTTCCAGTATTTTGCTGCAAAATTCCTGCATTTGCAGTTTTTAAAATTTTCTTTTCCAAACCATCTGATGGAACAGCTCTTTCATCCTAGGGATTAGAGTCGTAAAGTGACAACACATGGTAACAAACCTAACCCATCCATGCCGACAAAGATGCCAACTTAAACCTGCCTCAAATGCCTGCATTGGGCCCTTATCCCACTTAACCTTTCCTAACCATGTGTCCTGCCAGATCTCTTTTAAATGTTATTGTACCCACCCCAACTACTTCCTTTGGGAATCTCTTCCATCTGTGTGAATGTTATCACTGAGAAACCTTTTACATTTTTCTTGTCTCACCTTAAAACCATTTGCTCTTCTTTTTGATTCACATTCCATGAGAATAGAATGTGTTCATTAACCCTATATCTGCCGCCAAGATTTTAGACACCTCTCTCTAGTCATCCTAAATTCTCCCACTCTCAAGAGAATAATATCTGAGCCTGACCAACCTCTCCCTGTATCTCAGGCTCTTGTGTCGTGCCAGCACTTTTGTAAATGTTCTTTGCACTATTTCCAGCTTAATGTCATCTTTCCTATGGCCCGGTATCCAAAACTATACAATGCTCCAAGTGCAGCCCGCCAAACAATTGTAACATTGCGTCCCAGCTTATGTTATCAATGCCCTGTCTGAATAAGGCCAACATGCCAAATGCCTTCTTCACCATCCTATCTGCCTATTTTCAGGGATTATGTACTAGTTCTAATGTCTAATGACACCCCTGACAACCACATATGTGGGAAATGTGTCCACATTCAGCTACTTACTGACCGCATTGCGGCACTGGAGTTGAGGGTGGACGGGTTATGGAGCATTTGCGATGCTGAGAGGAGTGTGGACTACTCCTTTAGGGAGCTGGATACACCGCAGCCTAGGGGTGTACAGGTAGAAGGGAAATGGGTGACCATCAGAAAGAATAGGAAGGTAAGGCAGGTAGAGCAGGGTACCCCTGTGGACATCCCCCTCACTAGCAGGTATACCGTTTTGGATACTGTTGGGGGGAATGGCCTACCAGGGGAAGGTAGCAGTGGCCAACCTACGGGCACCGTGGGTGCTACTGCAGTTCAGCCGGGGGGGGGGAAGCGGAGAGTGTGCGTGCAATAGTAGTAGGGGACTCTGTCGTAAGGGGAGCAGATAGGCGTTTCTGTGGCCGTAGACGTGACTCCAGGATGGTCTGTTGCCTCCCTGGTGCCAGGGTCAAGGATGTCAGGGAACGGCTGCAGGGCATCCTGAAGGGGGAGGGGAACCAGTCAGAGGTCATTGTACACATTGGAACCAACGACATTGGTAAAACGAGGGATGAGGTCCTGAAACAAGAATTTAGGGAGCTAGGTAGAGGATTGAAGTGCAGGACCTCTAAGGTTGTAATCTCTGAATTACTCCCTGTGCCACGAGCTAGTGAGTATAGAAATAGGAGGATTGAGCAGCTTAATGCGTGGCTCAGGAGTTGGAGCAGGGGGGAGGGATTCGTTTTTCTGGATAATTGGGCCTGTTTCTGGGAAAGGTGGGAACTGTATAGGCCGGACGGTCTCCACCTTAACCAGAGGGGGACCAATATCCTGGTGGGGAGGTTTGCTAGCACTGTTGGGGAGGGTTTAAACTAATTTGGCAGGGGGTTGGGATACAGCATGGAGCTAGTATAGGGGGTGAGGAGAGGGAAAATATAGAGGAAAAAACTGGTCAGATTGGGAGGCAGAACAAGAATGCCCCAGCACAATGGGGTAGGGCAAGTCTGAACGGCATATATTTTAATGCAAGGATTATTGGAAGAAAGGGGGATGAATTGAAGGTGTTACTGAACACATGAGAGTACGACATTGTTGCCATTACGGAAACATGGTTGAAGGAAGGGCAGGACTGGCAGCTCAATATTCCAGGATATAGAATCTTCAGGAGAGACAGAGAGCAGGGAAAAAGGGGAGGGGGTGTTGCAGTATTAATCAAATAATCTATTTCTGCTGTAAGAAGGGATGACATATTAGCGGGTTCCTCAAATGAGGCTATTTGGGTGGAATTGAGAAATAGAAAAGGGGCATGCACCTTACTGGGTGTATACTACAGACCCCCAAACAGTCAGAGGGAAATAGAAGAACATATTTGTAGGCAAATCTCAGGGGTGTGTGAAAACAACAGGGTAGTAATAGTAAGGGATTTCAACTTCCCGAATATTGATTGGGGTAGCCAAAGTGTCAAGGGCGCAGAGTTCCTAAGGGTCATCCAGGAGGGCTTTTTGAGCCAATATGTTGAAAGTCCAACAAGGGAGGGGGCGGTATTGGACTTAATCTTGGGAAATGAGGCCGGACAGGTGGCTGAAGTGTCAGTAGCAGAGCACTTTGGTGACAGTGATCACAATTCAGTGATATTTAAGGTGGTAATGGAAAAGGATAAAGAGGGACCAGAGGGAAAATTTCTAAATTGGGGAAAGGCCGATTTGAATCTGATAAGGCAGAAGTTGGCCCTGGTGGACTGGGATCAGCTTCTCGTGGGGAGGACCGCATCAGAACAGTGGGAGTCATTCAAAGGAATATTTGAAAAAGTACAGAGGAAGCATGTTCCCCTAAAGTTTAAGGATGGGACCAACTTGTCCAAAGAACCTTGGATGTCGAGCGATATAGTAGGATTGATTTGAAAAAAAGGGGGGGCTTTTGGAAGTCATAAAGAACTTAAGGCACAGGCATCATTAGAGGAATACGGAAGGTGTAGGGCGGTTCTTAAAAAATAAATTAGGAGAGGAAAAAGGGGCATGAGATAGCACTAGCGGGCAAAATAAAAGAAAATCCCAAAGTGTTCTATAAGTATATCAAGGGTAAGAGGATAACGAGGGAAAGAGTGGGGCCCATCAGGGACCATAGTGGAAAGCTGTGTGTGGAGCCAGAGGATGTAGGAGATGTTTTAAATGAATTTTTTGCATCTGTTTTTACGAGGGAGGAGGGCGATGCGGACGTAGAAATGGAGCAGGAGTGTTGTGATGTTCTTGAGCATATTGCTATTGACAGGGAGGCGGTGCTGGAGGCTCTGGCAGGCTTAAAAGTGGATAAGTCTCCGGGCCCTGATGAGATGTATCCCAGGATGCTGAGAGAGGCAAGGGAGGAGATTGCGGGGGCTCTGGCACAAATTTTCAGAGCCTCTCTTGCAACAGGGGATGTACCGGAGGACTGGAGGATAGTTAATGTGGTGCCATTATTTAAAAAGGGCAGTAGGAATAAACCTGGGAACTACAGGCCGGTGAGTCTGACATCGGTGGTGGGGAAGCTGCTAGAAAAGATTCTGAGGGACAGAATCAGTCTTCACTTGGAGGATCGAGGGTTAATTAACGATAGTCAACATGGCTTTGTTAAGGGAAGGTCGTGTCTGACTAACTTGATTGAATTTTTTGAAGGGGTGACCAAGGAGGTAGATGGGGGTAGTGCAGTGGATGTGGTATACATGGATTTCAGTAAGGCTTTTGACAAGGTCCCACACAGGAGACTAGTCAAGAAGGTAAGAGCCCATGGGATCCAGGGCACCTTGGCAAAATTGATTAAAAAAACTGGCTTAGTGACAGAAGGCAGAGAGAGGGTGATGATAGAAGGGTGCTTCTGTGACTGGAGGCCGGTGTCCAGTGGGGTGCCGCAGGGATCGGTGTTGGGTCCCTTACTGTTTGTAATCTACATTAATGATCTGGATGTCAATGTACAGGGCATGATCAGCAAGTTTGCAGATGATACAAAGGTAGGGGGGGTGGTGAATAGCGAGGAAGGGATCTGCAAGCTGCAGGAAGATATAGATGAGATGGTCAGATGGGCGGAGCAGTGGCAGATGGAATTTAATCCTGAAAAGTGCGAGGTGATGCACTTTGGCAGGAATAACTTGGAGAGGGAGTACACCATGAATGGAAGGACCCTAGGGAAGACAGGGGTACAGAGGGACCTTGGAGTACAGGTACACAAGTCCTTGAAGACAGCATGACAGGTGGACAGGGTGGTCAAAAAGGCATATGGGTTACTGGCCTTCATTAGCCGGGGCATCGAATATAAAAGTAGGGGGGTAATGATGGAACTGTACAGAACACTGGTGTGGCCACAGCTGGAGTATTGTGTACAGTTCTGGTCACCACATTATAGAAAGGATGTGATAGCTTTGGAGAGGGTGCAGAGGAGATTCACCAGGATGCTGCCAGGGATGAAGGGCCTCGGCTATGAGGAGAGACTGAGCAGACTGGGGTTGTTTTCCCTGGAGCAGAGAAGGCTGAGAGGGGACATGATCGAGGTGTACAAGATCATGAGGGGCATAGATAAGGTAGATGGCGGGGAACTTCTTCCACTGGTGGAAGGTTCAACAACGAGGAGACATAGATACAGGGTAAGGGGAGGGAGGTTTCGGGGGGATGTGAGAAATAACCTTTTCACCCAGAGGCTGGTTGGAGTCTGGAACTCACTGCCTGGGGTGGTGGTGGAGGCGGGAACACTCACAACGTTTAAGAAGCATTTGGATGGGCACTTGAAATGCTACAACATTCAAGGCGACAGTCCAAATGCGGGAAAATGGGATTAAAATTAGACTGGCTTTGGTAACGGGCGGCACGGACACGATGGGCCGAAGGGCCTCTTTCTGTGCTGTAGGACTCTACGACTCTATGACGCTGAGTTCCCCACGGGTCTGAAGATGAGTCTTGACCCAAAATATCGCCCGTTCCTTCTCTCCAGAGACTCTGCCTGTCCGGCTGAGTTACTCCAGCATTTTGTGTCCAATTAGCTCCATATACAACAGCACAGAACCTCACCAATCAGTTTGCAATGTTGGCATTGAACATGATGTCAAGTTAAACTAAACTCATCTGTCCATGACCCATATTCCCCTATTCCCTGCACTTCCATGAGCCGATTTAAATGCCTCCACCACCACCAGTGTGTCCCAGAGCCTCACCATTCTATGTAAAAAAAAAACTTGTCTTGCACATCTCCATTAAAAATTCCCCCTCTCAACTTACAGCTATGCCCTCCAGTATTGGACATTTCCACCCTGGAAAAAAGGTCCTGAATGTCTTACCTGTCTCTGCCTTTCATATAATATGACTCACTGTGATGGATGTTTCTTTTTGTTTGATTGTGTGTGTTATGCTTATTTTTATTGCTCTTGTTGTTGGACTGTGGGTAATCTTTCATTTCACTGCACATTTATGTGTATGTGACAAATAAACTTGACTTAACTTGACTTCTATCAAGTCTCCACTCAAACGTCGACATTCCACAGAAAATAATCCAAGTCTCTCCAACCTCTCGCTATAGCTAAAACCCTCCAATCTAGGCGGCTGTGTGGTAAACAACCTATGCACTCTCTCCACAGCCTCCACTTCTTTCCTACAGTGGAGCAATCAGAACTGCACTCAATACTCCAAATACGGCCTCACCAAAGGCCTACATCTGCATCATGACTTCCTGACGCATATTCAATGTCCCAAGCAAGGAAGGCAAGCATACCTTATGCCTTCTTGCCAACCCTATCTACTGCACTGCCGCCTTCAGTGAGCAATGAACTTGGATTCAAAGATCCCTCTGCACATCAATGCTGTTAGGGGTTGATATATGCTGTACATAGACACAGAAAGCTGGAGGGAATCAGTGGGACAGGCAGCATCTCTGGAGAGAAGGAATGGGTGACGGTTCTGGTCGAGACCCTTCTTCAGACTGTATACTCTTTTTACATTCAAACTCCCAAACTGCAATGCCTTTTACTTGCTCAGACTAAACTCCCATCTGTTATATCTCCGCCCATTTCTGCAGCTGACCTATATCCCTCTATCTTTCAACATTCCTTACTGTCTGCAACCACTTCAATATGGTGGCGTAGGCAAATATAGAACCAGACTATGTAATTTCCACCTCAACCCTGTCTTCTAAGAATTAGCCAGTTCTGAATCCATATGACCAAGCCATTTGTGAATTTCGTACATCTTAATCTTCGGGATCGACCTTTCATGAGGGACCTTATTAAAAGCCATGCTAACGCAAGTGTAAACAACATCTACTGCCCCATCTCCATCATCACCTCCTCAAAAACTCAATAAAGTTAATTAGACATAACGTGCCACGTACAAAGCCGTGCTGGCTGTCTCAAATTCATCCATTTTCTTCCAAATGGGAGTACATCCTCTCGAAGAATTCTTTCCGATGGTTTCCCTACCACTGATATGAGGCACAGTGGCCTTCCAGACCAGCCTGCCATGTGAAACTGTTGCATTTGGATAATGTCCACCATTGTGTCCCCAACATTCCTTGGAGACCTCTTCAAACAATTATCATAGATTTATGAGACAAATTTCCCATGCATCAATTCATGCTCATTATCCTTAATCAGGTTTGTCTATCCAAATGCCGGTAGATCATATCCCTCAATACCCTCCACTTCCCCTTCACTGATGTCAGGCTCACCGGCCTGCAGTGCACTGGCTTTTTCTTGCTCTCCTTAAATAACGTTGCAACATTCATGACCCTCCGGTCTTCCCAACATTACCTGTCCCTAAAGATGAAACAAATAGCTCTGTAATTTCCTCCCAAGTTTCTTACAGGGATGCACATGACCAGGTATCCATCTAAATGTGCGAGAAGATGCTAATCTTAAAATCCTGACCTCCTCTTTGATAATCTATATATGGTCAAAGACATCAGTATTTATTTGTCTCAACTTTGAAGATTCCATGATCTCCACTGTAAAAACAAATGAGAAATATTCATTACAAACCTCACCTACTGTGCCTTCACATGTAGTCAACCATGCTGATCTTGAAAGGGAGTAATTTTTTAGTTTAGAGGTACAGCATGGAAACAGGGCCTCCAGCCCTTGGTCCTTGCCAACCAGCAACCATCATGCACTAGTTCTATCCTACAGACCAAGGACAATATACAGAACCATTAAACCTACAAATCTCCACAACTTTGGAATGTGGGAGGAAACTGGAGCACCTGGAGAAATCCCATGTGGTCACAAGGAGAAGGTACAAGCACCCGTAGACAGGATGGAACAAGTCTCTGGTGCTGTCAGACAGCAACTCTACCCCTGCACCACTGTGCTGCTCTTTGTCTCTCGAGCCAATGTTTTACTCTTAATCTATCTGTAGAATCTCCTGCAATGTTCTTTCACCTGCCAGATCAATGTCCTCTCGATTTGCCCTCCAGATTTTATTCTAAAGTGTACCTCTACGGTTCGTATAGTTGATTGGTTTGATCCCAACAGCCTAAACATGATGAACACCTGCTGCCACCTCAGTCACTTGTGCTACCTCACTCTCCAAGAGCAGGCCATTGTGTGGCCTCTCTAGTTGGGCCCTTTACATATTGATGAAGAATCTTTCTTGGACACACACAACCCCTTCCAGGCCCTTTATCCGACAGTTCACCCAGTCATTCATTGGACAGTTAAAATCTGCCACTCTACTCCCCTTTGTGGACACCTCTCCTCCCAATTCCTGCATCCACTTCCCACTGCTCACTGACCCTAGCCTCTGCCGTGTGTTCCAGGTGCATCCCAGGATTGGGGTCGTGCTGGACGAGAGACTGAGGAGGAGCAGCTCCCAGGAGGTACAGCAGCCTCCACAGTCCAGCATTCAGAGCCAGGAGCTGGCAGGGAAAGCGTGGGACAGTCCATGGGCTCAACACGGAGCGAGTCGCTGGGTGAGGGCGAGCAGGAGCCACCTGCCGTGGGCTGGGCAGAGCGAGTGGGCGATGGCTGGAGTGGAGGGCTGGCATTTGGTGCGGGTGAAGATGGCGAGGACAGAGAGCTCGGCAGCCCAGCCTTCAGACGCAGGGTCTTCCACCTGCACCACCAGCTACTGGAGGCTTTGGACAGCCTATCCGGCAGCTGCCAGGCCTTGTCCAGGGGCACAGAGTCCGCCCCCACCCTGGCACACCTCTTGCTCCGGACCCTATCCAGTCTGCAGGATCTGACCCAGCGGGTGCCCAGTTGTGTGAGCACTGCTGGGACCACCTCTGCCCCAGAGCCCGAGGCACCTGCATTGGCACCACTGATCCAAGCTCAGAAGGCTGCCCTCCAGGGTCTGGTCTGCAGCGTCTCCACCGGCCTGGACCAGTTGCAGGAGCGGCTGGACAGAGGCTTCAACCGAGTCACAGGATACCGCAGTCCATCCTCCCATGGGGCAGCAGCGTGGGAGAGCCGTGCATAAGCGGACCAGGCTGCACAGGAGCTGCGGCAAGCCAGGGAAGTGACTGTGACCCCAAGGGCCCAGACTGAAAGACCCCATGGCACCAGGTCTGTGACGCAGCAACGGCGCAGCAAGTGTGAATGTGCTTGATCTCGGGGGTTTGTGGAGGGGATTGGAATGTGCTGCCTCTAGACTGTGACCTGCTTTTGCTGGGTGGCTTTATTATTGAGACAACTCCTATGTTTATGGTGATCATGTCAACTTGTCGCTCAGTACCTTCTGGGAGTGTGTTTTACAATGCAGTCAGTGTTCAAATTTCATGGGATTTATTTGTGTATATCCTGAAAGGGAACAATGAAATTCTTACTTGCAGATGTACAACATATGTAAATGTTGTATATTTAGTATAGTATGTAATTATTACATATAAAACCCATAATAAACAACAACAACAATTATTTTAAATTATTTAAAAAACCCCAGATTAGATGGGATGAGATATGTGCACAGCAAGATCCCACACACAGTTCTGTGCTTCCAGGATGACCTCCCCTGTGGTGGGGATGAGGGTTGTTATTAGCTGGGACACCTGGAAACCATCCTCTGCTCCTCTCCACTTAGTGCCCTTGGCTGTTTAATCATCACATCAGGAACAAGAGGAGGCCATTCAGCTTCTTGCCCCTGCCCCACCGTTCACAAAGACCACAACTAATCATATCATATCATCATATATATACAGCCGGAAACAGGCCTTTTCGGCCCACCAAGTCCGTGCCGCCCAGCGATCCCCGTACATTAACACTATCCTACACCCACTAGGGACAGGCTTTACATTTACCCAGCCAATTAACCTACATACCTGTACGTCTTTGGAGTGTGGGAGGAAACCGAAGATCTCGGAGAAAACCCACGCAGGTCACGGGGAGAACGTACAAACTCCTTACAGTGCAGCACCCGTAGTCAGGATCGAACCTGAGTCTCCGGCGCTGCATTCGCTGTAAAGCAGCAACTCTACCGCTGCGCTACCGTGCTGCCCAATCTTCTACTTGTTCACAAAAAAATACTTCTACAGATGGCTCCCCACCTGAAATGTTGCCTACTCATGTTCTCTAGCGATGTTGCCTGAACTACTGAGTTACTCTAGCACTTTGTGTCCTTTTTGGTAAACCATATCTGCAGTTCCTTGTGTCCACATTCTACCTCAACACCATATCCCTGCATTGTCCCCATCTCCCTTGATTCTCCCAATAAGTTTCAGAGAACTGAGACAGGCTTTGTCCCACTATATCCCATCATCATGCCTGTCTACACAAATCCCACGTTTGCGTTATTGCTGCATCCCATTGTGCCCTGCCCCTTCAAGTACCTGTTCAGATGCCTCTTAAACGTGGTTACTTGTTCCTTCCTCCACCACCTCTTGCAGCTCATTCCAGATACCAACTACTGTTTGTGAAACATTTACCCTTGGATCCCCTTTAAACTTCCTCTTTCACCATCAACATATTCCTTTTCAGTCACCGACTATGGGGAAACAGCCCCCAGTTAGCTACCATATCTGTGCTGTATAATTTTGCATACCTCTATCATATCACCTCTCGACCCCTTTTGTTCAGAAACAGAAAACAGCCTCTCCAATCTCTCCGGAAAACGCAAGCCTTCCAATCCAAGTAACGTCCCGCTGAATCATTCTACTAACATTCTTTAGGTATGTTAGGAGAAAAAGATTAGTAAAGACAAATGTGGGTCCCTTGAAGGCAGAAACGGGTGAAATTATTGTGGTTAATAAGGAAATGGCAGAAGAGTTGAACAGGTACTTCGGATCTGTCTTCACTAAGGAAGACACAAACAATCTCCCAGATGTACTGGAGGATAGAGGATCTAGGGAGACAGAGGAACTGAAAGAAATGTGCATTTTTCAAGAAAGGAGTGAGAGAGAAAACGGGGAATGCCTTCTCCTCGTCCACTCACGGCCCCGGGAGACGCTCTCCGTCCGGCAACGGGTCCATGCCGTCCCCACCGTTCCCCGCCGCAGATTGCAGCCGAGCTGCAGGAGTCGCTTCGGCTCCGCAGGAGAAACGGGGATGGCATCACTGCCTTTCCCCTCTCCTTCCTTGCTTGGTCTAGTATGACTATAAGCTCAACTCTCCTTCCTTGCTTGGTCTAGTATGACTATAAACCCAACTCTCCTTCCTTGCTTGGTCTAGTATGACTATAAACCCAACTCTCCTTCCTTGCTTGGACTAGTATGACGATAAACTCAACTCTCCTTCCTTGCTTGGTCTAGTATGACGATAAACCCAACTCTCCTTCCTTGCTTGGTCTAGTATGACTATAAGCTCAACTCTCCTTCCTTGCTTGGTCTAGTATGACTATAAGCTCAACTCTCCTTCCTTGCTTGGTGTAGTATGACGATAAACTCAACTTGAACTTTATTGCAACAAAGGACACAAAATGCAGTTCAGGAGCAGGACCAGAGAACATGAATAGGTGACGCTTTGGGATCGGAATTCTTCAGACTGACTGGAGGGTGGGGGGGGGGGGGAGAAAGCTGGAAAAGTCCAAACAAAATGAGGGGAAAGAAGTAAGTCAGGAGAGAAAGGATACAACAAGGGAAATTACATGATATCGCGAAGGAAATAATATACTGGAATGAAGTGCCATCAGAAGAGAAACAGGATTAATAATTTAATCGAAGGCTCATGATCAAAACTGGGGAAGGATTGATACCAGTGACAGAAGAGGCTGGTGAAATGAATGGAAGTAAAAAAAATTCCGATTGACCCAAAACTAACAATCCATAATTACTATTAAGATAAGGTGGTACTCTTTTTGTATTGTATATTTGGCATGTTTAGCAGGCCAGACTGTATTAATGCAAGGGAGATGAAGCGTGACATGTAAAGGGTGAACTCAAGGAAGACAAACAGCAGAGATGTAAAAAGCAGAAGGTATTAGACAAAAGGCTTGAAGAGTTGCCAATTATGAACCCAGAAAATGCAAATTGGGGGGGTTTGGGCAAGAAAGTTAGTGTGTGGAAGAAATGGAGGGATGGGGTTCATAGAGATTACCTTGCATTGGAGAATTAAATGTTCACACCATTATGGAATATAAGGTGCTGTCCTCCAGTTTGCATGTTGTCTCACTCTGGCAATGGAGGAGCCCCAGGACAGAAAGATCATTATGGGAATGGGTAGGGGAGTTAAAAAAAATAAATTATTGAGGTGCAGGAGGAGGCTGATCATCTACAATCAGTAACCTGTGCCGACCTTCTCCCCATATCCCTTGATTCCACTCGCTCCTAGAGCTCTATCTAACTCTCTTTTAAATTCATCCAGTGAATTGGCCTCCACTGCCTTCTGTGGCAGAGAATTCCACAAATTCACAACTCTCTGGGTGAAAAACTTTTTTCTCACCTCAGTTTCAAATGGCCTCCCCTTTATTCTTAGATTGTATCCCCTGGTTCTGGACTCCCCAACATTGGGAACATTTTTCCTGCATCTAGCTTGTCTATTCCTTTTATAATTTTATATGCCTCCAAAAGATCCTCTCTCATCCTGCTCAACTCCAGTGAATACAAGCCTGGTCTTTCCAATCTTTCCTCATATGACAGTCCCTCCATCCCAGGGATTAACCTCGTGAACCTACACTGCACTGCCTCAATAGCAAGGACGTCCTTCTGCAAATTAGGAGACCAAAACTGCACACTATACCCCAGATGTGGTCTCACCAGGGCCCTATACAACTGCAGAAGGACTTCTTTGCTCCTGTACTCCATATAACCATATAACAACTACAGCACGGAAACAGGCCCATTCGGCCCTACCAGTCCACGCCGACCACTCTCTCTGACCTAGTCTCATCTACCTGCTCTCAGACCATAACCCTCTAATCCCCTCTTATCCATATACCTATCCTATTTACACTTAAATAATAAAATCGAGCCTGCCTCCACCACTTCCACCGGAAGCCCATTCCATACAGCCACCACCCTCTGAGTAAAGAAGTTACCCCTCATGTTACCCCAAAACTTTTGTCCCTCAATTCTGAAGCTATGTCCCCTTGTTGGAATCTTCCCCACTCTCAAAGGGAAAAGCCTACCCACGTCAACTCTGTCCGTCCCTCTCAAAATTTAAAAAACCTCTATCAAGTCCCCCCCCTCAACCTTCTACGCTCCAAAGAATAAAGACCCAACCTGTTCAACCTCTCTCTGTAGCTTAAGTGCTGAAACCCAGGCAACATTCTAGTAAATCTCCTCTGTACCCTCTCCATTTTGTCGACATCCTTCCTATAATTTGGCGACCAGAACTGCACACCATACTCCAGATTCGGCCTCACCAATGCCCTGTACAATTTTAACATTACATCCCAACTTCTATATTCGATGCTCTGATTTATAAAGGCAAGCATACCAAACGCCTTCACCACCCTATCCACATGAGATTCCACCTTCAGGGAACAATGCACAGTTCATATCATATCATATCATATACATACAGCCGGAAACAGGCCTTTTCGGCCCTCCAAGTCCGTGCCGCCCAGTGATCCCCGTACATTAACACTATCCTACACCCACTAGGGACAATATTTACATTTACCCAGCCAATTAACCTACATACCTGTACGTCTTTGGAGTGTGGGAGGAAACCGAAGATCTCGGAGTAAACCCACGCAGGTCACGGGGAGAACGTACAAACTCCTTACAGTGCAGCACCTGTAGTCAGGATCGAACCTGAGTCTCCGGCGCTGCATTCGCTGTAAAGCAGCAACTCTACCGCTGCGCCACCGTGCCGGCCAGATCCCTTTGTTCCACTGCATTCCTCAATTCCCTACCATTTACCCTGTACGTCCTATTTTGATTTGTCCTACCAAAATGCAGCACCTCACACTTATCAGCATTAAACTCCATCTGCCATCTTTCAGCCCACCCTTCCAAAAGGCCCAAATCTCTCTGTAGACTTTGAAACTCTACTTCATTATTAACTACAATAGACAATAGACAATAGGTGCAGGAGTAGGCCATTCAGCCCTTCGAGCCAGCACCGCCATTCAATGCGATCATGGCTGATCACTCTCAATCAGTACCCCGTTCCTGCCTTCTCCCCATACCCCCTTACTCCGCTATTCTTAAGAGCTCTATCCAGCTCTCTCTTGAAAGCATCCAACGAACTGGCCTCCACTGCCTTCTGAGGCAGAGAATTACACACCTTCACCACCCTCTGACTGAAAAAGTTCTTCCTCATCTCCGTTCTAAATGGCCTACCCCTTATTCTCAAACTGTGGCCCCTTGTTCTGGACTCCCCCAACATTGGGAACATGTTATCTGCCTCTAATGTGTCCAATCCCCTAATTATCTTATATGTTTCAATAAGATCCCCCCTCATCCTTCTAAATTCCAGTGTATACAAGCCCAATCGCTCCAGCCTTTCAACATACACCACCTATCTTAGTATCATCTGCATATTTACTAATCCAATTTGCCACACCATCATCCAGATCATTAATGTAAATGACAAACAACAGTGGACCTCTCGTTGTTGCATACTCTCATCCTCTCATTATGAAGGCCAACATGCCATTAGCTTTCTTCACTGCCTGCTGGACCTGCATGCTTACTTTCAGTGACTGGTGTACAAAGACACCAAGGTCTCGTTGCACTTCCACTTTACCTAATATGACACCATTGAGATAATAATGTGCCTCCTTATTTTTGCCGCCAAAGTGGATAACCTCACATTTATCTACATTATACTGCATCTGCCCACTCACTCAACCTGTCCAAGTCATCCTGCAACCTCCTAACATTCTCTTCGCAGTTCACACTACCACCTAGCTTTGTATCATCCACAAACTTGCTAGTGTTACTTCTGATTCCATCATCCAAATCATTTTATATATATTGTAAATGGTTGTGGCCCCAGCACCGAGCCTTGCGGCACTCCACTCTCCATTACCAGCCATTCTAAAACGGACCCGTTTATTCCTACTCTTTGCTTCCTGTCTGCCAACCAATTCTCTATCCATGTCGATACCCTACCCCCAATACCATGTACTCTAATTTTGCTCCGAAACCTCCCCTATGGTACCTTATCAAAAGTTTTCTGAAAGTCTAGATACATTACATCCACTGGCTCTCCTTCATCCATTTTACTTGTCAGATCCTCAAAAAATTCCAGAAGATTAATCAAGCAGGATTTGCCTTTCAGAAATCCATGCTGACTTGGACTAATCCTGTTACCGCTGTCCAAGTGCGCCGTTATTACCTCTTTAATAATTGACTCCAGCATCTTCCCCACCAGAACAAGGGGCCACAGTTTAAGGTCCAGAACAAGGGGCCACAGTTTAAGTCCAGAACAAGGAGCCACAGTTTCAGGTCCAGAACAAGGGGCCACAGTTTAAGAATAAGGGGTAGGCCATTTAGAACGGAGATGAGGAAGAACTTTTTCAGTCAGAGAGTGGTGAAGGTGTGGAATTCTCTGCCTCAGAAGGCAGTGGAGGCCAGTTCGTTGGATGCTTTCATGAGAGCTGGCTAGAGCTCTTAAGGATAGCGGAGTGAGGGGGTATGGGGAGAAGGCAGGAACGGGGTACTGATTGAGAGTGATCAGCCATGATCGCATTGAATGGCGGTGCTGGCTCGAAGGGCTGAATGGCCTACTCCTGCACCTATTGTCTATTGTCTACCACAGATGTCAGGCTAACTAGCCTATAATTCCCCGCTTTCTCTCACTCCTTTCTTGAAAAGTGGGATAACATTTGCTACCCTCCAAAACACAGGAACTGATCCTGAAACTATTGAACATTGGAAAATGATCACCAATGTGTCCACGATTTCTAGAGTTACCTCCTTGGGTACCCTGGGATGTAGACCATCAGGCCCTGGGGATTTAGCAGCCTTCAGTCCCATCAGTCTACCCATTACTATTTCTCGCCTAATGCAAATTTCTTTCAGTTCCTCTGTCTCCCCTGATCCTCTGTCCACTAGTACATCTGGTACATGAAGCGATTATGTAATGAACTTTATTCCAAAAGAAGGCACATTGTGTGGGTCAGGCAACATCCCCGGAGAACATGGATAGGTAACTTTTGGGGTGGGAAGGAAACCTTGGAGAAGGGGCAGGATAAAGCATGGGAAGTAATAGGGAACACAGGCTAGCCGGGGGGGTGGGGGGCTGACTCACTCTGACTCTGTCTTCACTCTGACCATGGAGTCGGTCCAAGACAGAAAGGTCATTATGAGCATGGGAAATGGAGGTAAAATGGTTAGCAATTGGAGAACTGATGTACAGGAGGTCACATTGGGAACACTGGATGCAGTCGATGAGGTTAAAGGAGGTGCACATGAAGCTCTGTCTCAACTTGTAGGACAGAGTGGTCCCTGCATGGAGCCAAGGGATGAGGTATAGGGATATGTGCTTCTTCAGTTGCAGGGGATAGTACCTGGGGAGGTAGTGGTTTGGGTGGAAGGGATGAACCAAAGAGTTGAGGAGTGAGCAGTCTCTGGAAGGCAGAAAGAAGTGGAGATGGAAAGATGTAACTGGTGGAGAGATCACATTTGAAGGTGATGGAAATGTTGGACGATGATGTGTTGGATGCAGAGGCTAGTAGGCCGAAAGGTGAGGACCAGGGGAACTCTACCCTATTTCCATGTGGGTGGACAGAGAGCGAGAGCAGAACTATGCGTCACCGAAGGGAAGTGGGTGAGGGATCCTGCTATGTCCACAGGGGACACTTGGATATCCTAGAATGGAAAGCCTCATCTTGGGAGAAAATGCGGTAGAGACGGAAGATTTTAAGAGCAGGGGATAGCGCTTTTGCAAGAGTTAGTGTAGTCCGCACAACTGTGGGAGTCAGCAGGTTTGTTGTAGATGTCAGTAGAGAGTTACATAGAAAGTAGGTGCAAAAGTAGGCCATTGGGCCCATCGAGCCAGCACCGCCATTCAATGTGATCATGGCTGATCATCCAGAATAAGTACCATGTTCATGCCTTCTCCCCATATCCCTTGATTTCGTTAGCCCGAAGAGCTATATCTTTAAAAAATATATATTTTTATTGCTTTTTCTGAACAGCATACAAAAACACTTAACATACCATAACATAACATAACATAACAAGGCACATCAACAACAAGGCACATTTAGGCACCTGAAGGCACTTCAAATATAAAGAAAGTAAGGCACGTTTCTGCTGTAGTACATGTTTACAACAAACTATTCCTCATCATAGTGGATAGGGAATAAACAAAAACAAACTTGGTAAAAATAACTATATATATATATATGTGTGTATGTATATGTATATGTATATATATATATATAAATATAAACTGCTCCCACCTTTAATATCCTAACCAGACAATAATCACAATGGAAATAAAGACAGACAGCAGTTCACTACAAGGCCTCAGTAAAATCTTCCCCCTCCAGAAATTTCATAAACGAGCCCCAAATCTTTTAAAAAGTGTCGTATTTCCCCTTAACTATATGTAAGTTTCTCCAAAGCAAGACACTGCAGTAATCCATCAACCCAACTTTGCTCGTTTGGTCTATAAACTGATATCCATGACGGAGCAATTTAATGTTTAGCTTCAAGCAGACAAAATATAAACATCTTCGTATCTGTATTGTTAAGTTCACAGCTTACTGGGAAACACCTGAAAATACAATGTTTAGGACATAGTGGAAGCTTCTCTTTCGTGGCAATAGATAAAGTTATCTCCTTCCATTACTCTTGGATGATGGGGCATTCCCAAAGGCAATGAAACAAGCTACCCTCATGTACACCACATTTGTTGCACAGATCAGGTGTATTAGGGTTAATGCGATGCAGTAAAATAGGAGTAATATCATTATCCATTTGTACTGGAGTAAATTGAACCGCGTATTTATTGTTTGGACTTGAGACTAAACATATATACTGCCATTCTTCTGCAGTAATTTCTTCATCAAGATCTGAACACCACGCAAGCCTTTTATCTTCTGAAAATTCCTTTGCTGTAGCTCTAATAATTTGGTAAAACCGTGAGATTTGGCCACCTGCCTCACGAGGTTTTAAAGCCACCTTTTCTAAAGAGTTTTGAGTTGGCAGACCTATTTTATTCTGAATATCATTAATTTTAATACCAGCTATCTCGCCGTTGCTTCTAATTCCAATAGCTAAAGGCTCAATGGCCAGAACAAAAAGTAGAGGTGACAGGGGGCACCCTTGCCTTGTGCCTCTGGAGAGAGAAAACTGTTCTGATACCATATAATTGGTCATTACTGAAGCCCTTGAATCATAATATAAGATTTTAATACAATTGAGGAAGTAACTGCCAATTCCAAAATGATTAAGCACTTCAAATAGGTATTCATGTCCAACCCTATCAAAGGGTTTTCAGCATCTAGTCCTACCACAGCCGCATCTGGGGACTCTTTCTTTGCATATATAATATTCAACACTCTACGTATATTATGGAAGCCCTGTCTTCCTTTAATAAAACCATTTTGATCTGGAGCAACAATACATGGCAGGTGTTTCTCAAGCCTCCGTGCAAGAACTTTTGCTATTATTTTCAATCGGAGTTGATCAAAGAAATGGGGTGAAAGGTTTCACACTTTGTGGAGGGCTTTCCTGGCATTAACCACATAGTAATTTACCACATAGTAAGGATTTACTACCCGGTCCTTGCAGCGGTTGGTATCACTGGTAAGACACTAGATCTCATTTTATGGTTCCAATTTTCCCGTTCCGTCCCAACATAGTACAGATGCCTCAAAATTATGTTGATGCTGCCTCACCCGATGAATGTTTCTAGCATTAATCTGGCTTCAAATATCTATTTTTATATGGTTGATCTTTTTAATGCCCGCTTTTCGCAGCCGGCGATGTTGAATTGCGGGCGATCCCGTTGATTTGTGTAATGGCAGCGTTCACAATTCTGCAATTCCTTGTGATCTTGGTTCCTCAATCCATTTTGTTACCACTACCGATGCTCACTTCAGCACTTTAGGTTCCAATGATGGGCCAACTGGCGATCAGTTGTTCACTGGAATGGATGGCGTTGTCGTCCCAGGCCAGGTTCTAAACAGCTGCAAACAGCCCCCCCCCCCTCCTTGTCCGCCAATGCACAACCTCCCCCCACCCCCCCCCCCCCCCCCCCCGCCCTTGTATTCCAAGTGGAGGCCAGTAGATTAAATTTCTAGTCTGCGATTCCCAGCCCCGGCATAAGGATCAGAAGGAATGGATTAGGTTTAGAACATTTGAACTAATTTTTTTGTTTTTCCCTCATTACAGTTAATTCACTGGCAATTGTGATCCTCTCTCGGAGTCAATGTGGCCTCTCCAAATGCGTCTCTCGCTATCTGGTGGCAATGGCCACGGCTGATTTAACGGGTGTTGTCTTTGGGGTTGTACTGGAACAGATTACTTATATTTATCTTTATGCTCGTTCCTTGCTCATTACTCCAATTTGCTCTATGACAATTGTCTTGGGGTTAGCGAGCACGGATTGCTCCGTTTGGCTAACTGTGGCTTTCACGTTCGATCGCTGTATCGCAATTTGTAGTCAAAAGCTGCGGGCGCGATACTGCACCGAGAGAATTGCTAACGCGGTGATAACTATTGTCGGTATAGGGAGCTGTGCAAGATGCCTACCGTTTTACTTTACAGTGGAACCTTACGTGGTTATTGACAACGTGCCATTACGATGCACCACCAAACGTGAATACTTTACCTCTACCTCGTGGAAAGCATTTCAGTTGTTCAACAGTATCGTTACACCTTTAATGCCAATCTGCTTGATTGTATTTTTCAATACTATAACTGTCAGTCATATTGTAGCGGCAAATAAAGTACGCCAGGGTCTGCGAAATGGCAGTGAAAATCAGAAGGATCCCGAGGTGAAGAACCGGAGAAAGTCAATGATTTTGTTGCTCGCACTGTCGGCCAATTTCATATTGCTCTGGATACCCTTTATAGTATCTACCATGAGGTGGCAAGTTCAAAATTATTTTTACACAGACAGGTATTTGAATACCCCCACATTTATCCTACAGCAATTTGGGTTTATATTGCAATTTCTCTGTACCTGCACAAACACATGTATCTACACGTTGTCACAGAGCAAATTCAGAAAGAAGCTGATGAAAGGAGTGAAATATCTGTTCACATTAAACGGACAGCTTTGTGGATGAAATGCAAGTCCAATTCCAATTTTTGTTTCGTGTTCACATGAATAGTCACAGGTTAAGGTAATAGCTAATGAATCTACCTAGCTCGGTGCTTAAACGCCTCAAGCTTAAAATTTCCAACCGAGGCAGCAAAAACATAATTTAGTTTAGCAGGATAAATGTGCTAACCGATTAGGTGGCTATGATGCGTTTTCTACATTTATGGAATGACATTCCAAATCCCAGGAGTATATGGATCTATGAAACATGCGTGGACATTTTCAGGAACAGAAGGAGCAATTCAACTGGGAGTTATTCCCAATTCAACTGGGAGACAGTAGACAATAGGCAATCGACGATCGATAATAGGTACAGGAGTAAGCCATTCGGCCCTTCGAGCCAGCACCGCCATTCACGGTGATCATGGCTGATCATCCACAACCAGTACGCCGTTCCTGCCTTCTCCCCATTTCCCTTGACTCCGCTATCTTGAAGAGCTCTATCTCTCTTGAAAGTATCCAGAGAATTGGCCTCCACTGCCTTCTGAGGCGGAGAATTCCACAGCTTCACAACTCTCTGGGTGAAAAGGTTTTTCCTCATCTCCGTTCTAAATGGCCCTCCCCTTAGTTTTAACATAAATGCAGAACTGAAATAGAATGAGCCATAACAAACCAGATTTCATACATTAATCATGTTTAAAATGTTGATTAATACTGATTCTGTCGGTAAACTGACGGTCAGCACAACGGAAATGTGCAACAGTTGGCAGAGAAAACAGGTCTTAGCCAGATATTGTCATTCTTGCAGTATTTGATGGATGAGGCACACATGTTGAGAAGGGCTGGTGTCTTCAATGCGTCCCTGACCTGACAAGCAATGCTCGCATTCTCAATACAAATATATATCTGTGTTGGAAAGAAGTGCATATGCTGGTTTAAATCGAAGATAGACACAAAATGCAGGAGTAACTCAGCGGGATAGGCAGCATCGCTGGAAAGAATGAATGGGTGACGTTTCGGGTCGAGACCCTTCTTTAAACAAATATATATCTCATCTATCCTGTTCCTTCCACGAATCATCTCGCACGACGGTCTAGAAACGTGGGACACGTCATCGGCCCACTCTTATGAGTTAAGTTTCCACACCTTTCATGCTTGATTTTGTTTTGATTTGTCTTTACTTGCAAGAACAAAAACATAACTTTTGAATTGACCATTATTTAAACTGCCTAGAGATTATAACCACACGTCTTAAATTTGTAGGGAGGCAGCACCATTCGTTTGGGTAAAAATGCAAATCTGTGGCAATACGTTAATGTCCATGATCTGATGAAGGGTCTTCGTCCTGAGCGGTATAATTCTTCTCCGACCCACGATGTTTACTGCTTATTTCCGCCTTTTTTAATGTTTATTTTCTGTTTCAGATGTCCACGGTCTACAGTTATATTTCATTTTATTGCATTTCTTTTAACTGCGTTATTTTTCTAAAACATTAGTTAAAACATAGAAACATAGAAAATAGGTGCTGGAGGAGGCCATTCGGCCCTTCGAGCCAGCACCGCCATTCATTGCGATAATGGCTGATCATCCACAAACAATAACCCGTGCCTACCTTCTCCCCATATCCCTTGACTCCACTAATCCGTAGAGGTCTATGTAACTCTCTCTTAAATCCATCCAGTGATTTGGCCTCCACTGCCCTCTGGCAGAGAATTCCACAAATTCACAACTCTCTGTGTGAAAAAGCTTCTTCTCACCTCAGTTTTAAGTGGCCTCCCCTTTATTCTAAGACTGTGGCCCTTGGTTCAGGACTCATCCAACTTTGGGAACATTTTTCCTGCATCTAGCTTGTCCAGTCCTTTTATAATTTTATATGTTTCTATAAGATCCCCTCTCATCCTTCTAAACTCCAGTGAATAGAAGCCTAGTCTTTTCAATCTTTCCTCATAGGACAGTCCCGCCATCCCAGGGATCAATCTCGTGAACCTACGCTGCACTGCCTCAATTGTCCTTCCTCAAATTAGGAGACCAAAACTGTACACAATACTCCAGACGTGGTCTTACCAGGAACCTATACAACTGCAGAAGGACCTCTTTACTCCTATACTGAAATCCTCTTGATATGGCCAATTAGCTTTCTTCATTACCTGCACGTCAACTTTCAGTGACTGGTGTACAATGACACCCAGGTCTCGCTGCACCTCCCCCTTACCTAACCTAACACCATTGAGATAATGATCTGCCTCCTTGTTTTTGCCGCCAAAGTGGATAACCTCACATTGATCTATATTATTCTGCATCTGCCACGCATCTGCCCACTCACCCACCCTGCCACCTCCTAACATCCTCTTCACAGTTCACACTGCCACCCAGCTTTGTGTCATCCGAAAACTTGCTAGTGTTGCTTCTAATTCCATCTTCCAAATCATTAATATATATGGTAAACTGTTGCGGCCCCAACACCGAGCCTCTCGGCATTCCATTCGCCACCGCCTGCCATTCTGAAAAGGACCCGTTTACTCCTACTCTTTGGTTCCTGTCTGCCAACCAATTTTCTATCCATGTGAACACCCTACCCCCAATACCATTTTCTCTAATTTTAGTCACTAATCTCACGTACGGGACATTATCAAGGGCTTTCTGAAAGTCTAGATACACTACATCCACTGGCTCCCCTTCATCCGTTTCACTTGTCACATCCTCAAAAAAATCCAGAAGATTAGTCAAGCATGATTTCCCTTTCATAAATCCATGCTGACTTGGACTTATCATTTTACCGCTTTCCAAATGCACTGTTATTACCTCTTTAATAATTGACTCCAGCTTCTTTCCCACCACCGAAATCAGGGTAACTGGTCTGTAATTCTCTGTTTTCTCTCACGCTCCTTTATTGAAAAGTGGGATAACATTAGCTAACCTCCAATCCATATGAACTGATCCTGAATCTATTGAATCTATAGTTACGTTTCCATTAATTTTCTGAAGGGAACCGCTCTTCAATAGCAGGATGAGAGTCTTGTACTCTCTCACATACAACGGGATCACTGTGTGAAAATGTACCTGTGTGTTGAATGGATAACATGACAGCTGACGGTCATGAACATTTTTGTTATATGTGCAATAGGAAAGGACAGTCTATGCTTGTATCACCTGGTGGTTAGAAGAGCGATCGGGAGACGTGGGGTCCTGTGGAGTCCTCTGCGAAAATCGAAAACCTGCGGATACTGGTTCAATTTATATCTGCGGTTAAGAGAACAGCAATTATTTTAGGTAGAAAAAAATGCTGGGGTAACTCAGCGGGTCAGGCAGCATCTCTGGAGAGAAGGAATGGGTGATGCATCGGGTCGAGAACCTTCTTCAGCTCGACCCGAAACGTCACCCATTCCTTCTCTCCAAAGATGCTGCCTGACCCGCTGAGTTACTCCAGCATTTTGTGTCTGCCTTCGATTTAACCCAGCATCTGCAGTTCTTTCCTGCAACTATTTTTAGGTGTACTTACACTGATGCGTCGAGCAACACGTAAATGCTGCGACCGCCTGTTTCTCACGTGACTGTATTATAAAGGGAAAATCCTCAGTGGACAGAACCGCAAATGGTATTTTTAACAGCAGTGTTGGAAAGCGACTATCAAGAACGGGCTTATCATTAGATGGGACCACCTGTTGTCAAGCTCCTATAAAATGGCACACGAACAGTTGCCATTTGGTTTACATAGAAACATAGAAAATAGGTGCAGGAGTAGGCCATTCGGCCCTTCGAGCCTGCACCGCTATTCAATATGATCATGGCTGATCATCCAGCTCAGTAATCTGTACCTGCCTTTTCTCCATACCCCCTCATCCCTTTAGCCATAAGGGGCACATCTAACTCCCTCTTAAATATAGCCAATGAACTGGCCTCAACTACCTTCTGTGGCAGAGAATTCCACAGACTCACCACTCTGTGTGAAGAAATGTTTTCTCATCTCGGTCCTAAAAGACTTCCCCCTTATCCTTAAGCTGTGACCCCTGGTTCTGGACTTCCCCAACATCGGGAACAATCTTCCCGCATCTAGCCTCTCCAACCCCTTAAGAATTTTATATGTTTCAATAAGATCCCCCCTCAGTCTTCTAAATTCCAGCGAGTTTGGCCTTCTCTGACCATCAGGTGTGGTTCGCTACTTATTGCAAATTTGAGTTCCCCGCCTCCAGCTGACTCCAGCTGTCATCTACCGGCCTCTATCGCACCATTATTTGCACTCCTACGTATACTCGGACAACCTTCGCTGTTCCCTCTCAGTCATAATATAGAGTCTTGTCGTGGTTTTCTTCAACTTCGAAATTAAGACAGGCGACACGGAGAATTCTTCGAGAAGTTAAAAGCCTTTATTTGCAAACAACGGCTGGAACAATCAGGAAGTCAACCATCTGACTGCCCACTTAGTACATCGGGCAGTCTATGTTTATAGGATTATTCCAAACCTTATCTTTTTACATTACCTCATACCCACACTCCTCTATAATAATTCATTTCTTTGCAGTCCTCCTGTCTGGTCTGCCACCATTAAATCCCATTACCCTTATCTTAATACTCTTATCTCTTCACATTCCCCCACCCTTGTTTTCTATTCTAGTTCATCCATCCTCCCAAGACATATGTTTTCTCTTCTCTTGCCACCATTATCTTTCATCCAAATGTGACAAGGCAAAGATATAATGATGTACAGGCAATGCCTAAGCCAAAGGGTACCAAAGTAGGAATACCTAAGGATTAAGTCTAAGGACCAAATATGGAATAAGGGATCTAAGGACTGCTGAGGAATAATGCCAGGCTAACTGAGGAATGCCTAAGAGTACACATGCTACACAGTTAACACTTGAATGTCTGAATAGTTACAATGTGTATGCTGCACAGTTACACTTGAATGTCTGAATTTTGTGCACTATACAAAATATCTACTCCCAAAGTCTCAGCCGGGAACCTCGACTTAATTGATATTTTTTGCCACCACAAACCCGTTGAGTTGTTGCAACGCTCCGTATTTTTCGTTCTAGATTCCATCATCTGCTGCCTCAATTGACAGTGTGATATGGCCTTCCTGTTTAGAACAAAAGTGACATTTTAAATGTGTTGGCTTTCATAGATAACTGCTCTTCCCTGTACATAGTTCCACGATTATTTATTGGTGCGGGCAATGATAGCCCTTATTTATCATTAAATCAAGAATAATTGAGTGAGTGCTTGGAGAGTCTTTTATTCCATTGCTAACACTTCTCTTAGCGACGTTGTTTGGTTTATTCGTGGCGTCGGATTTAATTACACCATTTCCATCCTTCTAGTATACAACTTCATCACATTATTCTCACATTCCCCCTATCGTGTTTACTTAAGACGTCATCATTAATTTGTTATCACGTAATACCGGTTGCAATGCAGTCTGGAGTATCATTAGCCACTGAAAATACTTTTCGAAAACTCTCCAAAATTTGACAGTTATTGCTAATTTGGTTTGCCCAGTTGATCATTTCATCACATACTCTGGTAGTTTCTTATTTTTTTACCACACTATCCCACATATTTCTGGCCTCAAATAGATCTGCGTCAATGCGCACTGTCCATAGTTTTGTTTCGGACATGAACTGTCTTGATCAGTTTTATCAATTAAGATTTATCTTCTTGTTTACCTGACACCACTGCTGCTGTCCCTTCAATAATAAGAGCAATCATTTCTCGCAGAGAAGACGTACAAACACATACTTACTTCGCTGGTCTTTATTTCCCCTACAAAAATAGTTTTTCATTGTTTGGGAAAGAATACTAGATGTACACCAACTTTCATTGTCTTCTGTTTTATAATATGGAACCAGCTGCTCCTATTTTCTCAGATGAACCACATTCTTTGCCAATTGTTCAATGGCACTTATGCCCTGAGCTGCACAAGAATATCTATCTCACTTACCATATTTCCAGATACATGCATGCTTTTCCACTCCCACAACCCAGGTGGAATCTTACCCTCGGGGAGTTAAACGTCTGGGGAAAGTATGCTCAGTGTCCTTAGTCACCAACAGCATTAATTATATGGTTGTCAAATAAGTTAATGAAAACCATTCGGATCACTGTATCCATGGTAGTCGTGCGTTTGCGTATGGCCTCACTGTGGTTGTTGAGGAAGGCAAAATCAGAAAGGTCGGTATGAAAATGAGCAGTGGAGGACACGGGCCTCCTCGGCATCTGCAGCACCGCTCTTGTTCCACCGGCCCCAACCCCCCTCGGTCTGAAGAGGGATAGTGTCTCCATAGTCCTCAAATTCACCCCATACAGCACATTATCCTCCAACACTTTCCCTACCTCCAACGGGATCCATCCGCTAGCCATAACTTCCCATCTCCGCTTTTCACAGGGACCCTTCCTTCCGCAACTCCCTGCTAATTCCTCCATTCCCATCCAAAGTAGTCCCTCACCAGATGCTTTGCAGTGCGACCCGCAGGACATGCAACACCCGACCCTATACCTCCTCCCTCGACTCCGTCCAAGGACCTTGACAAGCCTTTCATGTGAGGGAGATGTTCACTTGCACATCCTCCAACTTCATCCACTGTATCCGCTGTTCCAGGTGTGGACTCCTATATATCGGCAAGCCTAAGCGCAGGCATGGCAATCGTTTAGCTGAATACTTCCGCTCAGTCCGCCTAGGCCTACCCTATCACCCGGTTGCTAAACTCCTTAACTCCCCTCCCATTCCAACACTTACCTTTCTGTCCTGGGCCAACGCAAATTGGAGGAACAATACATATTTCATCTGTTTTTCATAGTTTTTAGTTTTAGAGATACAGCGCGGAAACAGGCCCTTCGACCCACCGGGTCCGCACCGACCAGCTATCCCCGCATATTAACATTCTCTTACGCACACAAGGGACAAATTACACATACTCCAAGCCAATTTATCTACATACCGGTATGTCTTTAGAGTATGGGAGAAAACTCACGCAGGTCACGGGGAGAATGTACAAACTCCGCACAGACAGCACCTGTAGTCGGGATCGAACCCGTGTCTCCGGCGCTGCAAGCGCTGTGAGGCAGCAACTCTACCGCTGTGCCACCCTCATACCCATGCGGGGTGAATATTGATTTCTCTAACTTCAAGTAACCACGTGCTGTCCCTCTCTCTCCATCCCTCCCCATCCTAGTTCTCCGATTAGTTTAATTGTCTTTCTGATTAAATATTACTGAATATATGCCTCGCTGTCAACTTCCCGGCAGCTAACAATGTACCATTCCACATTTCCTTGATTATCGTATCTTTTGATCTGTGTTGTCACACCTCACCCTTCAATATCTCCATGTCTCCCTCTCCTCTGACTCACAATCGGAAGAAGGGTCTCGACCCGAAACCTCACCGATTCCTTCTCTACAGCGGAATTAAAATGTTTGCCAAGCGAGACCTCCAGCAGCACTTGGCGGACAGAACGTAAGTCTTTGGAAAAAGATTCTCCATGCGGAGTCCATGTGTCTCAGGTTAGGTAAGGGGGAAGTTCAGCGAGACCTGGGTGTCCTTATACACCAGTCACTGAAAGTTGGTATGCAGGGACAGGAGGCAGTGAAGAAAGCTAATGGCATGTTGACCTTCATAACAAAAGGATTTCAGTACATGAGTAAAGAGGTTCTTGTGGAGTTGTATAGGGCTCTGACAAGACCACATCTGGAGTATTGTGTACAATTTTTGTCTCCTAGTTTGAGGAAGGACATCCTTGTAATTGAGGCAGTGCAGCGTAGGTTCACGAGATTGATCCCTGTGATGGCAGGACTGTCATTTGAGGAAGGATTGAAAAGACCAGGCTTGTATTCACTGGAGTTTAGAAGGATGAGAGAGGATCTTATAGAGACTTATAAAATGATAAGCTAGATGCAGGAAAAATGTTCCCAATGTTGGGCGAGTCCAGAATTAGGGGCCACCGTCTTAGAATAAGTGGGAGGCCAATTAAAACTGAGGTGAGAAGAAACGTTTTCACCCAGAGAGTTGTGAATTTGTGGAATTCTCTTCCACAGAGGGCAGTGGAGGCCAAATTATTGGATGAATTTAAGAGAGTGTTCGATAGAGCTCTGGGGTCTAGTGGAATCAAGGTATATGGGGAGAAGTTGGGCACAGGTTACTGAATGTGGATGATCAGCCATGATCACAATGAATGGCGGTGCCATGGCTCGAAGGGCCGAATGGTCTCCTCCTGTACCTATTTTCTATGTTTCTATGTTTTCTACGTTTCGTGACACATAACCACAGATTCATTCTGGTTTCTTGCACTCACATTTCTGTTTCGATATATCTTGACTAGAACAAATTGTCATTTGCAAGAACACATACAGGACATGAACGTAAAACAATAACACAACAAGGCTCCCTAATACTATTTTTTTCGTTAACATCACGTTGTTTTTCCGCTCAGCTCAAACTACGCTGCAGAGATGCTGCCTGTCCCGCTGAGTTACGCCAGCATTTTGTGTCTTCCTTCGGTGTTAACCGACATCTGCAGTTCCTTCCTACACATTTTAATTCCCCTGCTCATTTCCATACCGACCTTTCTGTTCCTGGCCTCCTCGACAGCCAGACTGAGACTTCATGCCAACGCAAGTTGCTGCTTCATCAACACGCCATGGACTGCCCCTTAAATCCACACAAACTTACCTCCTCGTCCTCTATACGTAGCTGCGCCTTTAATATTTTCGGCGCAGAAGGCAGTGGAGGCCAATTCACTGGATGATTTCAAGAGAGAGTTAGATGTAGCTCCTAGGGCAAACTGAATAGTAAATATGAGGGAGTAGGAGCATGGAAAGTGGAAGTTATTGAGGAGACGGGGAGCATGTGGTGTGTCTTGGACATAGGTAGGGAGGGATCGGACCGGGGGGATAGTTCTGGACAGGACAGTTCTGTTTGTGGATTTTGGGGAGAAGGTAAAAGGGACTGGGGAACGATAAGGTTGGAGGCTTTAGGGGCCAGAAAGCCGCAAGAGATGAGATCCGTAATGGTGTTGTTGATTAAGACCTGACACTTGTCTGTAAGGTCATGGTTCAAGGATAGGTAGGAGGAGGTGTCTGAGAGTTGACTGGAAGTCAGCACACCAGACGACCACGTCTGAAGAAGGGTCTCGACCTTGAAACGTCACCCATTCCCTCTCTCCTAGATGCTGCCTGACCTGCTGAGTTACTCCAGTATTTTGTGAGACTACCAGGGCACCTCCCTTGTCGGCGGGTTTGATAACTAAGTCGGCGTTGCTGCTGAGTAAACGGAGGGCTGTACGTTGAGGAAGGGAGAGGTTAGAGTAAGTAAGGGGAGTGGAACATTGGAGGCGGTTGATGTCTCACTGGCAGTTAGAAATGAAAAGGTCCTTAATCTCCAACAGCATTACTGATCTCATCTCTTCTGGCTCTCTGCCCCATAATGCCTCCAACCTTATCGTTCCCCATGGTCCGTTTTTAACTTCTCCCCAAAATCCAGGAACAGAACTGTCCTGGCAGACCCATTGTTTCTGCTTGTTCATGTCCCACCGAATTAATTTCCACCTAACTCGACTCCATCCTATCCCCCCTGGTCCGATCCCTTCCTACCTATGTCCAAGACACCTCACATACTCTCCATCTCCTCAATAAATTCAGTTTTCCAGGCCTCCACTCCCTCATCTTTACTATGTCCAGTCACTCTCCACCTCCATCCCCCCAGAGGGTCTTAAAGCCCTCCGTTTCTTCCTCGACCGCAGAACCAGCCAATTTACATCTACAAATACCCTCCTCCGCCTAGCAGAGCTGGTCCTTACCCTCGACAGCTTCTCCTTTGACTCCTCCCACTTGCTCCAAACCCAAGGCGTAGCTATGGGCACTCGCATGGGCCCTATCTATGCCTGCTTCCTTGTAGGGTACATCGTACAATCTCTGTTCTGGACGTACAGTGGCCCCATCCCCGAACTCTACCTCCGCTACATTGACGACTGAATTGGTGCTACCTGTTGAACCCATGCAGAACTCACTGACTTCATCAATTTCACCACTAATTTCCATCCTGCTCTTAAATATAGTTGGACCATCTCCGACATCTCGCTGCCGTTTCTGGATCTCACCATCTCCATCACAGGAGACAGACTAGTGACCGACATAGGATCATAGAAAATAGGTGCAGGAGGAGGCCATTAGGCCGTTCGAGCCAGCATCGCCATTCATTGTGATCATCTACAATCAGTAACCCGTGCCTGCCTTCTCCCTATATCCTTTGATTCCACTAGCCCCATAGAGCTCAATCTAACTCCCTATTAAATTCATGCAGTCAATTGGCCTCCACTGCCTTCTGTGGCAGAGAATTCCACAATTTCATAACTCTCTGGGTGCAAACGTGTCTTCTCACCTCAGTTTTAAATGGCCTCCTCTTTATTCTTAGTCCCTTGGTTCTGGACTCCCCCAACATTGGGAATTTTTTTTCCTGCATCTAGCTTGCCTAGTCCTTTTATAATTTTATACGTCTCTATAAGATCCCCTCTCATCCTTCTAAACTCCAGTGAATACAAGCCTAGCCTTTCCAACCTTTCCTCAAATGACAGTCCCTCCATCCCAGGGATTAACCTCGTGAACCTATGCTGCACTGCCTCAATAGCAAGGAGTATTGCAGACAATACTCCAGATGTGTTCCGACTAAAGCCCTAGACAACTGCAGAAGGACTTTTTTCTCCTGTACTCAAATCCTCTCATTAAGAAGGCCAACATGCCATTAGCTTTCTTCACTGCACGCTTACTTTCAGTGTCTGGTGTACAAGGACACCAGTCTGAAGAAGTGTCTCGACCCAAAACGTCACCCTTTCCCTCTCTCCTAGATGCTGCCTGACCTGTTGAGTTACTCCAGCATTTTGTGATACCAAGGACACCAAGGTCTCGATGCATTTCCCCTTTACCTAATCTGACACCATTGAGGTAATAATCTACTACAAACCCATAACTATCTTGACTACACTTTTTCCCACCCTGTTTCCTGTAAAAACCATATCCCCTACTCCCAATTCCTCTGTCTACACCGCATCTGCGCCCAGGATGATGTGTTCCATACAAGGGCATCGGGGATGTCCTCATTCTTAAGGAAACGGGGATTCCCCTCTTCCATTGTAGATGAGGCTCTCACTAGGATCTCCTCAATATCCCGCAGTTTCGCTCTTGCTCCCCCTCCCCCTATTCGTAACAAGGATAGAGTCCTCCTTATCCTGACCTTCCACCCCATCAGCCGTCGCATACAACAAATTATCTCATCTGACCAGTTCACGTCAGAACTGTGGTCCGCAATGGCTCGCCTGCTGGGGACTCAGCTCCACCACTCAACGGCTTACCACCCCCAGTCCAATGGGTTGGTGGAACGTTTCCACCGCCATCTTAAGGACGCTTTGAAGGCACGCCTCACCGGTCACGGCTGGATGGAAGAGTTGCCGTGGGTCCTGTTGGGGATCCGCACCGCCCCAAAGGAAGACTTGCCATCTTCATCGGCGGAATTGGTTTACGGTTTTCCGCTCACGGTGCCGGGGAATTTATTCCAACCACGGGCGGCCCCCAGTAGTCACCGTCCTCCATGTTGGTCCGTCTGCGGGAGAGGATCGGTGCCCTGTCCCAACGTCTCGGCATGGGGTCACTCCATCGTATGTGCCTCCGGCTCTCGCCAACAGCTCGTATGTTTTCCTTCGGCGCGATGCACATAGGTCGCCCTTGCAGCGCCCGTATGAAGGTCCTTTTGGGGTGCTGCGACATGGGCCCACGACGTTTGTATTGGACATGGGGGGTCGGCAAGAGACTGTATTGGTAGCTCGATTGAAACTGGCCCATTTGGACCTGAGCGAGCCAGTACGGAAGGCCTAGCCTCGTCGTCGGGGGCGTCCCCCATCTCGGGTCCAACCTAATTTGTCCTTACAGGGCGGGCCCATTTTGCGCGGGGACGTGCGCACAAGGTCAGGCTGCCTCCTTCGGCTGCCCGTCCGTTTTTGCGCCTCTGGTTCTGGGGGGGGGGGGGTCATGTAGCGGCCCCTGGTGGTGAGCCACACGAGGTACATAACCATCGGCTCGTTAGAGGTCACGAGGTGCCCCGGGGGGTATGGGTTTTGGCGCGGGCGGCAGATAAAAGAGTGAGTGGAGAGAGAGTAAGTTGGTGCAGTGAATTAAAGTGGTGTCGGATAAACATGGTCTGCTGCCTCGTTCTTGGACAGACTGCTCCTTGTCCACTACACTCCAACATTTCCGCCACCACCAACGGGATCCCACTACTGGTTGTTTCTGCAGGGACCGTTCCCTCCGAAATTCCCTTGTCCACTCGTCCCTTCCCACCCAAACCATCCCCTTCCCACCCAAACCGTACCCTTCCCAGGTACTTTCCCCTGCAACCGCAGCAGATGCAACACCTGTCCATTTACCCCCCCCCCCCCCTCGACTCCATCCACGGACCCAAACAGTCTGTCCATGTGAAGCAGAGGTTCACCTGCACGTCCTCCAACCTCATCTATTGTATGCACTGTTCTAGATGGCAACTTCTCTACATCGGCGAGACCAAGCGCAGGCTCGGCGATCATTTCGCTGAACACCCCCACTCAGTCCGTCTCATCCAACCTGATCTCCCGGTGGCTCAGCTCTTCAATTCCCACTCCCATTCTCAATCTGACCACTCCTGGCTCTAATGATTCTTGAAAGAGCAACACCATTGCCTCCACAGTCTCGAAATATACCTCTTTCAGAACCCTGGGGTGTAGTCCATCTAGTCCATGTGCCTTAGCTTGGTTAATTGGCTTGGTAAGTACAAAAAATGTCCCTTGTGTGCGTTTGATGGTGTTAATATGCGGGGATCGCTGTTTGGCGCGGACCCGGTGGGCAGAAGGGCCTATTTCCGCGCTGTATCTTTAAACCAAACTAAGACAAACTAAACTAAACACTATAGCAATGCTTGAGAAGTGATAATGGGGAATAAAGAAATGCCAGATGAATTGATTTCGTTTTTGCGTCATTCTTCACAGCCGAACACACCAGCAACGTGCTTAAAATGCAAAAAAGGCAGGGGTGGAAGTTTGTGAATGGCTATTAATAAGGAGAAGGTGCTTGCGAAGCTGAAAGATCTGAAGGCAGCTAAGGCACATGGACTAGATGGACTACATCCCAGGGTTCTGAAAGAGGTATACCCCCTGATCTCTTTAGCTACAAGGGGCACATCTAACTCCCTCTTAAATATAGCCAATGAACTGGCCGCAACTACCTTCTGTGGCAGAGAATTCCACAGATTCACCACTCTCTGTGTGAAAAAAACCTCTCATCTCGGTCCTAAAAGACTTCCTCCTTATCCTTAAACTGTGACCCCTTGTTCTGGACTTCCCCAACATCGGGAACAATCTTCCTGCATCTAGCCTGTCCAACCCCTTAAGAATATTGTAAGTTTCTATAAGATCCCCCCTCAATCTTCTAAATTCCAGCGAGTACAAGCCGCGTCTATCCAGACCTTCTTCATATGAAAGTCCTGCCATCCCAGGAATCAATCTGGTGAACCTTCTCTGTACTCCCTCTATGGCAAGAATGTCTTTCCTCAGATTAGGAGACCAAAACTGTACGCAATACTCCAGGCGTGATCTCACCAATGCCCTGTACAACTGCAGTAGAACCTCCCTGCTCCTATACTCAAATATATAACATATAACATATAACAACTACAGCATGGAAACAGGCCTGTCCGGCCCTACCAGTCCACGCCGACCATTCTCCCTGACCTAGTCTCATCTACCTGCACTCAGACCATAACCCTCCAATCCCCTCCTATCCATATACCTATCCAATTTACTCTTAAATAATAAAATCGAGCCAGCCTCCACCACTTCCACCGGAAGCCCATTCCATACAGCCACAACCCTCTGAGTAAAGAAGTTCCCCCTCATGTTACCCCTAAACCTTTGTCCCTCAATTCTGAAGCTATGTCCCCTTGTTGGAATCTTCCCCACTCTCAAAGGAAAAAGCCTACCCACGTCAACTCTGTCCGTCCCTCTCAAAATTTAAAAAACCTCTATCAAGTCCCCCCTCAACCTTCTACGCTCCAAAGAATAAAGACCCAACCTATTCAACCTCTCTCTGTAGCCTAAGTGCTGAAACCCAGGCAACATTCTAGTAAATCTCCTCTGTACCCTCTCCATTTTGTCGACATCCTTCCTATAATTTGGCGACCAGAACTGCACACCATACTCCAGATTCGGCCTCACCAATGCCCTGTACAATTTCAACATTACATCCCAACTTCTATACTCGATGCTCTGATTTATAAAGGCAAGCATACCAAACGCCTTCTTCACCACCCTATCCACATGAGATTCCACCTTCAGGGAACAATGCACAGTTATTCCCAGATCCCTCTGTTCCACTGCATTCCTCAATTCCCTACCATTTACCCTGTACGTCCTATTTTGATTTGTCCTACCAAAATGCAGCACCTCACACTTATCAGCATTAAACTCCATCTGCCATCTTTCAGCCCACCCTTCCAAAAGACCCAAGTCTCTCTGTAGACTTTGAAAATCTACCTCACTATCAACTACTCCACCTATCTTAGTATCATCTGCATATTTACTAATCCAATTTGCCACACCATCATCCAGATCATTAATGTAAATGACAAACAACAGTGGACCCAACACAGATCCTTGGGGCACTCCACTAGACACTGGCCTCCAACCTGACATACAATTGTCAACCATTACCCTCTGGTATCTCCCATTCAGCCATTGTTGAATCCATCTTGCAACCTCACTATTAATACCCAACGATTTAACCTTCTTAATCAACCTTCCATGTGGAACCTTGTCAAATGCCTTACTGAAGTCCATATAGACAACATCCACAGCCTTGCCCTTATCAATTTCCCTGATAACCTCTTCAAAAAATTCAAGAAGATTAGTCAAACATGACCTTCCAGGCACAAATCCATGTTGACTGTTTCTAATCAGGCCTTGATTATCCAAATAATTATATATATTGTCCCTAAGTATCTTTTCCATTAATTTTCCCACCACAGACGTCAAACTAATAGGTCTATAATTGCTAGGTTTACTTTTAGAACCTTTTTTAAACAAAGGCACAACATGCGCAATGCGCCAATCTTCCGGCACCATCCCAGTTTCTAATGACGTTTGAAATATTTCCGTCATAGCCCCTGCTATTTCTGCACTAACATCCCTCAATGTCCTAGGGAATATCCTATCAGGACCTGGAGACTTATCCACTTTTATATTTTTCAAAAGTGTCTGTACCTCCTCTTCTTTAATCCTCCTAATTTCCATCACTACTCTACTTGTTTCGCTTACCTCACATAATTCAATATCCTTCCCCTCGGTAAATACCGAAGAAAAGAAATTGTTTAATATCTCCCCCATTTCTTCCGGCTCAGCACATAGCTGTCCACTCTGACTCTCTAATGGACCAATTTTATCCCTCACTATCCTTTTGCTATTGACATATCTGTAGAACCCCTTGGGGTTTACTTTTACATTACTTGCCAAAGCAGCCTCATATCTTTTTTTCGCTTTTCTAATTTCCTTCTTAAGATTCCTTTTACATTCTTTATATTCCTCAAAAACTTCATTTACTCCCTGCCGCTTATATTTATTGTATATCTCCCTCTTTTTCCGAACCAAGTGTCCAATTTCCCTGGAAAACCACGGCTCTTTCAAATTATTATTCTTTCCTTTCCACCGAACAGGGACATAAAGACTCTGTACTCTCAAAATTTCACCTTTAAATATCCTCCATTTCTCTATTATATCCTTTTCATAAAACAAAAATTTCCATTTCACTCCTTTTAAATCCTTTCTCATCTCCTCAAAATTAGCCTTTCTCCAATCCAAAATCTCAACCCTTGGTCCAGATTTGACCTTCTCCATAATGATATTGAAACTAATGGCATTGTGATCACTAGACCCAAAGTGCTCCTCAACACGTACCTCCGTCACCTGACCCATCTCATTTCCTAACAGGAGGTCCAACACTGCCCCTTCTCTGGTAGGCACCTCTACGTATTGCTGCAAAAAACTATCCTGCACACATTTTACAAACTCCAAACCATCCAGCCCTTTAACAGAATGTGATTCCCAGTCTATATACGGAAAATTGAAATCACCCACAATCACCACTCTGTGCTTACTACTAATATCTGCTATCTCCTTACATATTTGCTCTTCCAATTCTCGTTCCTTATTTGGCGGTCTATAATACACCCCTATAAGTGTTGCTAAACCTTTCTCGTTTCTGAGTTCCACCCAAACAGCCTCCTTAATCGAGCCTTCTAGTCTGTCCTGCCAAAGCACTGCTGTGATATCCTCCCTGACAAGCAATGCAACACCCCCACCTCTTGCCCCTCCGATTCTATCACATCTGAAACAATGAAATCCTGGAATATTTAATTGCCAATCGCAACCCTCCTGCAACCATGTTTCACTGATCGCCACAACATCATACTTCCAGATGTCAATCCAGGCTCTAAGCTCATCCACCTTTCTTACAATGCTCCTAGCATTAAAATATACACATTTAAGGGACCCATCATTTCTTATTCTCAGTTTATTTCTTTTCCCTTCTTTCTCTCCTACATATTGGGTCTGAGTGTTTCCCTTTTCTGCCTCCTGCTTCACACACTGCCTATTAGCTATCTGTGTTTGAATCCCTCCCCCCAACCGTACTAGTTTAAAGTCTCCGCAGTTATTTTAGCAAATCTCCCCGCCAGCATATTGGTTCCCCTCGGGTTCAGATGCAACCCGTCCTTTTTGTACAGGTCATACTTCCCCCAGAAGAGGTCCCAATGATCCAGAAACTTGAAACCCTGCTCCCTGCACCAGTTCCTCAGCCACGTATTTATCCTCCACCTCACTCCATTCCTATTCTCACTATCGCGTGGCACAGGCAGTAAGCCTGAGATTATTACTTTGGAAGTCCTTTTTTTTAACTCTCTTCCTAGCCCCCTAAGTTCTCCTTTCAGGACCTCTTCCCTGATCCTACCTATATTGTTGGTACCTATATGTACCACGACCTCTGGCTCCTCTCCCTCCCCTTTCAGGATATCCTGGACACGCTCAGACACATCCCGGACACCGGAACCAGGGAGGCAAACCACCATCCGGGTCTCCCGACTGCGTCCACAGAAACGCCTATCTGACCCCCTCACTATAGAGTCCCCTATTACTACCGCTCTCCTCTTCCTTTCCCTACCCTCTGAGAAACAGGGCCGGACTCCTTGCCAGAGGCCCGGGCACCGTCGGTGCCCCCAGGTAGTCTGTCCCCCCCCAACAGTACTTAAACAGGAGTACTTATTTCCAAGGGGTACAGCCACCGGGGTACTCCCTAGTCCCTGCCTCCGTTCCTTGCCCCCCCTAACAGTGACCCACTTGTCTACCTCCCGTGGTCTAGGAGTGACCACCTCTCTGTAACTCCTATCTATAACCTCCTCACTCTCCCTGATCAGACGGAGGTCATCAATCTGCCGCTCCAGGTTCCTAATACGGTCCCTTAGGAGCCCCATCTCGTCACACCTGGCGCAGATGTGGATGTCTGGAAGACTATCAGACTCCCAGATTCCCCACATCCGACACCCAGAACAAAAAACTGCCCTGGCACTCATACTCTCCAAACAAAGCCCCGTGCTCGGTTACTAAACCTACCGCCCGGCCGCTACTCCAACCGCTCCAACCGCCCACCCAAAAGAACTGAGTGATCTCCTGGGAGAGGCAAAAAACTGGATAAAAAACACAGGCCAATTTGGGAAAAAATCCGGGAAATTCCTCTCCGACCCCAAGCTAGGCGATCGAAACTTGTCCGGGAGATCACACAGGTCTTACTCCTTACTATCCCCACACAATCCCCACACACTACTTCCCAAGCAACACAGCTTGGTGCTGCTTGCTGCTGCTTGCTGCTGCTACTGCTGCTGATTGCTCAATCTGCAATTTGAGAGGGAGAAGGTTAAATCAGAAGTGTCAGTGTTGCAGTTGAACAAAGGGGACTATGAAGGCATGAGAGAGGAGCTGGTCAAGGTCGACTGGAAAACGATCCTGGCAGGAATGACGGTGGAAGAGCAATCACAGGAATTTCTGGGCATAATCCAGAAGATGCAGGATCATTTCATTCCAAAGAGGAAGAAAGATTCTAAGAGGCAACCGTGACTGACAAGGGAAGTTAGGGATGGAATAAAACTAAACGAAAAGGTATATAACATAGCAAAGAGTAGCAGGAAGTCAGAGGATAACAGAAGGTAACAAAAAGGGGAATACGGGGTGAAAAGATGAAGTACCAGGGTAAGCTGGCCAAGAATATAAAGAAGGGTAGTAAAAGCTTCTTTAGGCATGTTATGCGAAAAAGATTAGTATAGACAAATGTGGGTCCCTTGAAGGCAGAAACAGGTGAAATTATTTTGGAACAGAGGAACTGAAAGATTTTAGTTTTAGATTTAGATTTAGAGATACAGCGCGGAAACAAGCCCGCGCCGCCCAGCGATCCCCGCACATTAACACTATCCTACACACACTAGGGAAATTTTTACATTTACCCAGTCAATTAACCTACATACCTGTACGTCTTTGGAGTGTGGGAGGAAACCAAAGATCTCGGAGAAAACCCACGCAGGTCACGGGGAGAACGTCCAAACTCCGTGCAGACGGCGCCCGTAGTCAGGATCGAACCTGAGTCACATTCGCTGTAAGGCAGCAACTCTACCGCTGCGCCACCTTATAAAAGAAATTTGCCTGAGGCGAGAAATTGTATTGGGTAGACTAATGGGACGGAAGGCTGAAAATTTTCCAGGGACTGATGGTCTGCATCCCAGTGAACTCGTGGAGGTGGCTCTAGATATCGTGGAAGCATTGGTAATCATTTTCCAATTTCTATAGATTCAGGATCAGTCCCTGTGGATTGGAGGGCAGCTAATGTTGTCCCACTTGTCAAGAAAGGAGCGAGAGAGAAAACGGGGAATTATAGACCAGTTTGCCTGACATCGGTGGTGGTGAAGATGCTGGAGTCAATTATTTAAGAAGTAATAACGGCGCATTTGGATAGCAGTAAAACATTGGTCCAAATCAGCATAGATTTATGAAGGGGAAATCATGGTTAACTAATCTTGTGGAATTTTTTGAGGATGTGACAACTGAAATGGATGAAGGAGAGCCAGTGGATGTGGTATATCTTGACTTTCAGAAATCCTTTGATGAGATCCCACACAGGAGATTAGTGGGCAAAATCAGAGCACATGCTGTTGGGTATAGAGTATTGACATGGATAGAGAATTGGTTGGCAGAGTAGGAATAAACTTGTCCCTGTCAGGATGGCAGGCAGTAGCGAGTGGAGTGCCGCAAGACCCGGTGCTGCGGCCGCAACTATTTACAATATATATTTATGATTTAGATGATGGAATTAAAAGTAACACTAGTAAATTTGCAGATGACACAAAGTTGGGTGGCAGGGTGAACTGCGAAGAGGATGTTAGGAGGTTGCCGGGTGACTTGGACAGGTGGAGTGAGTCGGCAGATGCATGGCAGATGCAATCTAATGGAAATGAATGTGAGGTTATCCACTTTGGCGGCAAGAACAAGGAGGCATATTATTATCTCAGTGGTGTCAGATTCGGAAAAAGGGAAGTGCAACGAGGCCTGGGTGTCCTTGTACACCAGTCACTGAAAGTAAACATGCAGATCCAACAGGCAGTGAATAAAGTTGGCCTTCATAACTAGTGGATTTGAGGGTAGGAATAAAGAGGTCATTCTGCTGTTGTACAGGGCCCTGGTGAGTCTGTGGAATTCTCTGCCACAGAAGGTAGTTGAGGCCAGTTCATTGGCTATATTTAAGAGGGAGTTAGATGTGGCCCTTTTTGCTAAAGGGATCAGGGGGTATGGAGAGATGGCAGGTACAGGTTACTGAGCTGGATGATCAACCATGATCATATTGAATGGCGGTGCAGGCTCGAAGGGCCGAATGGCCTACTCCTGCACGTATTTTCTATGTTTCTATGTTTCTATGGTGCGATCACATCTGGAGTATTGTGTGCAGTTCTGTTCTCCCAATTTGAGGAAGGGCATCCTTGCCATTGAGGCAGTTCACGAGGTTAATCCCCGGGATGGTGGGACTGTCATACGAGGAAAGATTGGAAGACTGGACTTGTATTCACTGGAATTGAAGTGGGACTGAGTGGGTGAGTGTGGGGGAGGGGGAGGGGGGTTAAGGGGGGTTAAGGGTGGATGGAGTGGGTGAGTGGGTGAGTGGGAGGGATGGGGGAGGGGGGAGTGGGGGGAGGGGAAGGGGAGGAAGGTGGAGAGTGGGGGAGGGGAGGGTGCTAGACCAATGCAGGTGAGGTTTGGGCCCAACGGGTCCACTCTTATCTAGTATATACATATATATGTATATATACACACACATACTCGAAAAACGATATGTGTGTGTGTGTGTGTGTGTGTGTGTGTGTGTGTGTGTGTGTGTGTGTGTGTGTGTGTGTGTGTGTCTGTGTGTGCGTGCGTGCGTGTGTGTCTGTGTGTGTTCTTGTGGGTAAGTGTTTCCACACTGACCTTTTTCTCTCTCTTTTTTTATCTCTCGTCTATAATATTTTCCTGCTAGATGCAGGAAAAATGTTGCCAATGTTGGGGGAGTCCAGAACCAGGGACCACAGTCTTAGAATAAAGGGAAGCCATTAAAAACTGAGGTGAGAACGAACATTTTCACCCAGAGAGTTATGAATTTGTGGAGTTCTCTGCAACAGAGGGCAGTGGAGGCCAAATCACTGGATGGATTTAAGAGAGATAGAGATAGAGCTCTAGTGGAATCAAGGGATATGGTGATAAGGGTTACTGATTGTGGATGATCAGTCATGATCACAACGAATGACGGTGCTGGCTCGAAGGGCCGAATGGCCTCCTCCTGCACCTATTTTCTTTGTGTCTATGTTTCTATATTGGTTTTTTTTTGCCTACTATGTTTACATATTCTGTTGGCTGCAGCAAGTAAGAATTTCATTATTCTATCTGGGACACATGACAATAAAACACTCTTGACTCTTGGCTCTTGACTCGCATCCGTGGTTGATATGGTACAGGATCGATTTCAGGTTTGGAGAGACCAGCGCTGAATATATTCGTCAGCATTGCTTTGTGCATGTAAGGTCGTGTCTCGTAAATGTAACTGAATTTAGAGACCAAAAATATTGACTAGGGTAAAACGGTCGACGCTGTCTACGTGAACGTTATGTTGACTTAGACAAAGTCCCACAGGATCGATTTGTTCATGAGATTACAACACTTCCTATCAACAGTTAGCTATAAAATAGTATATGCTGGAATTGTGTACATATAGTGGATGTTGGAAAGCGCTGATCCCCATCAGCTTGGATAGTAGGTTGCGGAATATCAGAGTGCGTATAACTTAGATAAACTGCATGGTTCTATTTTTTGTTGCACGTACATAATAAATCACACGTTGTTGTGAACCTGGATGGGATTTTTTTAACGGCTCACAAATCTGATTGATTTTTTTGAAGGCGTGACCAAAATGGGGCAGAGCTATAGATATTGTGTACATGGACTTCAGTAAGGCATTCGACAAGCTTCCACATGGTCGGCTGCTCTGGAAGGTTAGATCGCATGGGATCGAAGGAGAGATAGCCGAATGGATAGCAAATTGGCTACATGGAAGGACGCAGAGGGTGATGGTGGAAGGTTGCTTCTCAGAGTGGAGGCCTATGACCGGTGTTGTGCCTCAGGGGTCGGTGCTAGGCCCGTTACAGTTTGTCATTTACACCAAAGATTTGGATGAGAACAAACAGGGCAAGATTAGCAAGCTTGCTGATGATACAAAAGTTAGTGGTTTTGCAGCCAATGACGATGGTTTTGATCGATTGCAGCAGGATCTGGATCGATTGGCCAGGTGGGCGGAGGAGTGGTTGATAGAATTTAATACAGAGAAGGTGTTGATGTTGCATTTTGGGACGTCGCACAAGGGCAGGACCTACACAGTAAATGGTAGGCCTCTGGGTAGTGGTATAGAGTAGAGGGATCTAGGATCATGATTCTTGAAGATCGAGTCACAGGTAGATAAGGTGGTCAAAAAGGCTTTTGACATTTTGTCCTTCATCAGCCTGAGTATAGAGTACAGAAGTTGGGAGGTCATGTTGCAGTTGATGAGACCGCATTTAGAATATTATCTTCACTTCTGGACACCATGTTATAGGAAAGATATTGTCAAGCTTGAAAGGGTTCACAGAAGATTTACGAGGATGTTGTCAGGACTAGACGGTGTGAGCTATAGGTAGAGGTTGAGTAGGCTGGGTAGCTATTCCGTGGAGTGCAGGAGGATGAGGCGAGATCTTATAGAGCTATACAAAATCATGAGAGGAATAGATCGGGAAGATGCACAGTCTTTTTGGCCAGAGTAGGGGATTCAAGGACATGAGGACGTAGGTTCAAGGTGGAGGGAAAATATTTAATAGGAATCCGTGGGGTTGCCTTTTCACACAAAGGGTGGTGGGTGTATGGAACAAGCTCCCAGAGGAGGTAGTTGATGCTGGGACTGCGCCATCGTATCAGGAGCAGTTAGACAGGAACACGGAGAGGACAGGTTTGGAGGGATAGGGACCACGCGCAGGCAAGTGAGACTCGTGTAACTGGGACATTGTTGGCCGGTGTGGGCGAGTTGGGCCGAAGGGCCTGTTTCCACACTGTATCACTTTTTGATTCCATGACGGAGACCTAACGATACAAGCTTACATGTCAAGTTATTTTTTAAAATATCTGTTATTAAACAGATATATTCTCAGAATTAGAAGTATAGGACACAACATTGAACGGTCTTTCACATCCACCTCTAACATTTTGACCATATATGCAACTTCAATTTCATTATATTGGGGCATATCTTTCCGTTATATTGGGGCTTATCGTTATACCGCCTCCCCCATCTCTGCTGTAAGCTTATTCCAGTTATCAAGTATGGTTGTGTAAGAAAGTGTAATGGGTTCATATGCAGTACGTCAATTAAGCAATATTTTCAAATATGTTAACAATATTCATGAAATCACTATATATGACGTTTTGCGGCTTTGTTAAATAATGTCCGCTTATTCCAGCATCATTAGATATACAATCAAGAGGACCCCCACCCTACACCCCCATCCCAAACTTCCACACACCCCCTCAACCGGATATGAACCGTCAGGACCTTACCTGAATAATCATTTTGATAGCATGGATGCCTTTATCATTCCTAAACATCCACAATTGCCTCCTAAATTGTAATGTAATATCACATCAATTCTGTCATAGCAACAATTATGTTGCGGGACCACGTTTAATGGCCTAGCTACTCTAATTAGGTACAAGTCAGACAAGCTGTGCACGAGGGATGGGTTATACCTGAATAACATCATTACAATCATTTGCGGGATACATGAAGAAAGGTAAATTATTTATTCAGAAGTTATTTAATCTGGGGAACTCGTTGCCACATACGACTATGGAGGCAAAGTCGGTGGATATTTTTAAGACAGAGACAGACAAATTCTTGATTAGAACAGATGTCAAGGGCTATGGGGAGAAGGTAGGAAAAGGGGATTAGGAGGCAGAGATTCTACTCCAATAACTTGTGAACTTGTGAACATGGACAGGAATTGTAAAGAGGTATATGGGTAAAACTCAGGCGAATAGAAGAGCCTAGACGGGGCACCTTGTTTGGCATGGACAAAATGACTTGTTTCTACACCGTATGACACTATAACTCGGTTTGGTTCAATAGTCTGTCTTGTGCAGGAGAGTATTGGGCTCCTTGTCTCAGCCACCTGCTTCCTATTGAGTGTTGATGACAGCAACAAAGCCTCCAGAAAATGTATTGGAAAATTGATCTATCATTTGTATTGTGTTTTTGTTAGTTATTTAAAGAGTATTCCATTCAATGTAATCAAATATTTCACTCCATGTTTCAGCTCCTCTCTGAATTTCCTCTGTGTCAGTGTATAGATACACGTGTTGGTGCAGGTACTGAGGAACTGTAACATAAATCCACATTGCTGCATAATGTATGTCGGGTTATTCAAATGTTTGTCTTCGTAGGCAATATTCACAGTTTGCCATGTCATGGAGTGTATGACATAGGGCAACCACAGTAATATGAAATTAGTTGACAAAGCGAACAGCAGAATCATCGATTTTCTACGGTTCTCCACTTCCGAATCCTTCTGATTTTCACTGTTACTCCGGAGTCCCATGCGGACTTTATTTGCTGCAACAATGTGCCGGATTGTTAAACCATTACACAGAAGAATTAAACAAATTGGTAATAACGGTGTTATAATACTGTCAATTAACTCGTGTGTTTTCCAGAATAACGATGTATAGTATTCAGGTACTGGTACACAGCCCCAAGGTACATTGTCAATGATGACTTGAGGCTGCATTACAAAGTAAAATGGAATGCACCTCAAGCAGCTCAGAATAGCCACTGTTATTATTACTATTGTTGCTGTTCTCTCGGTACAATATTTTTCCCGCTGGGTTTGGCAGCAAATCGCGATGTAACGATCGAACGTGAAAGCAACCGTTAACCAAACGGAACAGTCCATGCTTGCCACTTTAAAGAGCAGCGTCAGAGCACATACCGGGGTTATGAGCAAGAAACTAGCGTACGAATAGAGAAGGTTAATCTGCTCCGCAACAATAGCAATGACAACTACAAGGAAATCGGCCGCTGCCATCCCCACAAGGTAGCGTGTAATACATTTGGAGAGTCCACACTTTCCACGGGAGAGAATCACGATCGCCGTTAAGTTAACTGTGTGAGAGAAAGAAGAAAGTTTATTTCAAAAATGTTGAATATCACTCGCTTCACGCCGAATGTCGTGATCGAACCTCACACAAGCCAGTGCCTGCAGTTGCACCATTGGTATTTATTCGGCTGCAATTAACAACTATGTAAGCGAATGGAGGAAACTTGGTGTCTGGCTTATGCTGAATAATGTGAAACTTGTAAACCAAGGTAAAATGATGTAGTGTTGATCAGGCCTCCATGAAACTATTGTGGCCACCCGAAATGAAAAGAGATAATAGTGGAGATGCATCAGGTAGGTTGCATCGGTGAAAGAATTATGAATGTCTTTTCAGGACGCCAACAGTCTTCAAAACTGGCAACAAGAGAAAACAATTCTTCGTTTTGTTGGAGGGTTGGTAGAGATGAGTGGAATTGAAAACACTATCTTTGATAGGGTGCAGCCCAATTTGTCGTGGAAATAAGCATTGTTTTCTTGTGAATAGCAAATTAATAACAATTAGGTGCTGAGTTAAAAGGTCCTTTGGCGATAAGGACGATGCAACGAGAGAGTGGACGGCAGACAAATGACCGTATTGATATAATATGGACAGCTACCGAGTCGCCCGATGGGGGAGATAAGGGTCATAAAAAGTCGAACGTCGAAGCAATATTACAGACGGATGAGCAGCTGCGCAGGAGGGTAGTGGAGGAATAAGTTTGATATTGGAAGGAAATACTCTATTGAGTGCTGAAGATTCAATATTTGCAAATTGAACAAGTTCTTGACTAAACTTAGGCTGGGCCTCCACAGAACAGATTAATAAACAAAAATAGAAGATTTCAGAGCGATATTGGGACGAAATATTAAAGCGATGCTAAGAGAATGTTTTGCGCACTGGACGCATGCTCTCCTCGAAACGCTATATTCTCTACACAGTGAACAATACATCCTCCACCTGACGCAGACCAGTCCGTTCAACTGCTGGGTCCATGCTTCTGCTTTGTACCTACTCCTTCTGAAACTAAAGGGTCCAGAACCAGGGGTCACACTTTAAGAATAAATGGTAGGCCATTTGGGATTTAAATGCGGAAAAACGTCTTCACCCAGAGTGTTGTGAACCTGTGGAATGTTCTGCCACACAATGCAGTGGAGGCCAATTCACTGGACGTTTTCAAGAGTGAGTTAGATTTAGCTCTGAGGGCTAAAGGAATCAAGGGATATGGGGAAAAAGAGGAACGACGTATTGATTTTAGATGATCAGCCATGACCATATTGAATGGCTTTGCTGGCTCGAAGGGCCGAATGGTCTACTCCTCCTATTTTTCTATGTCTCTATGTTTCTATGAAAGCTGACCGGTTTCGCGCAGACTGCGGCTCTGCATTTCATAGTCCTTACATCCATGGGTTTGCTTCTGAATCTCCATTGGCCCATTCCGCTGGTTTTATAAACAAAGATGACTTATCTCGCCGCAAATGAAGGATCATGAAATCATTGACAACAACCAAGATGTTTTGCCCATGGAGCTGTGCATTAGCTCAATTTAATCCATTCCACACACTCCCGGCATCTGATGTCTTGTGCATTAGACCTTACATATTATCTTGGAAGTTTTTCTGCACGTATCTATGTTTGAGCCAGATTAATTGCATCCACACTGAATTAATTATTGGTCATAATCTGGCGAATAAGACTTTAATCATAGGGAAGCGTGGATCCAAAATCAGCAGCAGCAGAGATTAGCCGCCGTAACAATGTTAGAGTGTTTGCACCGCCTTCGCTACATTCAAGTCCACTCAAACCATTTAGCACACTGACTTCCGCAAAAAACGCGACGTTTGGTCCGCAGAGGAATGCACAAGCAATTCCCACCAATCCATCTGCGACGCTGCGCACAAGATTTCAATCCCGTGGAACGACTTGGAACAGTGCATGAGGACCAAATGTTTTGCTGTGACAGTGATATTCTGGGCACCAAAAAAACAATTTGGAAGAGTAACAGAGGTGGGAAATATTGGGTCCTGTAGCAAATCTGTATTTCTACGTTAATACGGACTCACATATAAAAAATATCTTTGGTAACTGATTATTTTTTATTGATCAGAAACAGTCAACGAAAAGGACAGATACAGTTCGATAAGGAACTGCAACGCAAAACAGATTAAAGTAAAGTAAATGGCACAGTTAATATTAAGACAGACACTGGAATAGCAACCAGATACGGCGTCTTACCGGGGATTCCAATCGCTGCAAGTAAAGGATAGTAAACGCTCCCAATATAGTAAATTGCTGGAAATGGCATTTTCCGTGAGAATCTGCGACCAGTTGATCAAAACGACCCTACGGCCGTGTACTGGTGAATGGTTTAAAAAGTACGCGTGCAGGTGAGATAAAGTTCACTGGTCCAATTAGTGGGCGCTTCTCTCAATCATATCAAATCACTGAACAAACACGTACATTAAACTATTTTGCTCGACCTACCATTGTGAAATACTTCCCATACCTCTAGGGATATGACAAACGTTTGCAAACCCTTCCTGAACCAATGCTGCACGTTTTATCTTTTTGATACCAGGTGTGAGTTACGAGAATGACAATATGACATCAGTATTGTTTAACATATAGCAATCACCACCAAATAAACATATTTTGCACAGTAGGGGCAACAATCAGGGTCAGGGAACGGTGTCAAATTTGGCAGCTAAATGAAAAAGAACGTCATAACGAGAGCACATTTGCGTCCCCGTCATCCCGCTTGGGCGGTTTATTGCTGAATATTGCCATGACGAAAGAGTGGGGAAACAGAATGCTGGACTAACAGGGAGCATCCACGACGAGAAGGAATGGGTGAGATTTCGGGTCCAGATACTTTTTCAGACTGAGGGTCAGAGGAAAGGAAGTCTAGAGGTATGGAAGACTTAGGTGTGCAAACCACAGATCAAAGCAGATGCTGATAGGGAAATGTAGAATGATAAACTGTTACCTGAATGGAAGAAGACAACGCGGCATACAAGCAGTAATATTTAATCAGGTAGTATAGGGAAGGACGGAGTGAGAGGACAAGCAAGGGTTTCAAGAGAAATCAATCGTCATAAAATATTTCAGCAGAATACGAGGCGTGTTGCCCAGTTTGAGTGTGGCCTTTCGAGTTTGAGTCTGGCAATGACGGAGTCCCAGGGCAAGATGGTCGGTGTATGAATAGGGGGTGGGGGGAGAGATGAAATTCTTAAGAACCAGAAGACCCAGCAGGCCTTGTGATCAACCACAAGTGATTGACCAAACGATTCGCTTAGTCGACACGTGTTCCTCACGATGCAAAGGAGGCCACAACGGGAGTTGCATGTGAAGCTCTGTCTCAATTGGAGTCGTTGGCGAGGGCTGCGAAGGAGAAGGAATAGATACCGATGTGACATCCCTTGTAATTGCGTGGGAATGTTCCTGGGGAGGGGATGGTTTGGTTGGGAAAGGATGTGAACCAATTAGTTGCGAAAGTGAGTGGTCACTACAGCAAACCCAAAGGAATGGGGGGAGGGGGGGGGGAGATATTACTGGAATCACGTTGAAGGTGATGGAAATATCTGCAAATGTTGTGTTGGGCGCAGAAGCTGTTGGGTGAAATATAAGGACAAGGGGAACTCTAGTCTTGTTCCGTCTGGCAGGAGACGAGGTGAAAGCAAAACGGTGTGACACTGAGGAGACACGAGTGAGGGATCCGTTCAAAACTGCAGCGGGGAAAGCCCGTTTAATAAAGAAATAGAACAGGTCGGATGTTCGAGAGGAGAAAGCGTCTTGGGCAGATGCGCGGAGACGGGGAAATTGAGAGAAGGAAACGGAATCCTTGTAAGTGGGGAGGGGGGCCGGAAGATTAATCAACATAATTGTGGGTGTCGGTGGGTTTATATTTGATGGACTCGCTTATGTTGTGAAGTCAGAGAGATTAAGAAAGTGGAGAGAATTGTCTGAGATAGTAGAAATGAATGTGAGGGCAGGGTGGAAGATGTGCAAAAGTTGGTCATTTCAGTTCGGATCCAGGAAGCAACCATGATGCAGTCTTCGGTGATGAAGAAAAGGAGTTCACAAATTACGCCATCTTGCGTTTGAAATACGAACTGCTCGACGTAACCAACAAAACGTGAAGCATACCTGGGGCCCACGCGAATGCATATGGGCATGCTTTTCACCAGCCTTGAAGGAAGGGAGATGAGTAAAAAGAGAAGTTGTTATGGGTAATGGCAAGTTCTGCCATGCGGAACAGAGTGTTAGCAGCGATGATCTGATTGGTCTTGGTGGAGGCCGTGCAGAGGCCGTGCGATGATCTGATTGGTCTTGGTGGAGGCCGTGAGGAGGCCGTGCGATGATCTGATTGGTCTTGGTGGAGGCCGTGCAGAAGAGATCGCCACAATTCCGTACTCAGAACGCTTCCATTGCAGTCAAATAATTATTCAAAACGTAACATGCTCTCCGCCCATTAGCAGTGTGCCTGTGTGAGGACGATGTACACTTGAATGTGAATATCTGTGTACGTGAGAAAGAAATAAATAGAATGGGGGAAGAGCGAGAGCGAGAGGAAGTAATTAGAAAAATAGGGGAAAGAGATATAAAGTGAGAAAAAGGACGAGAACAAATTGTGAGCAAGGAAAGACTGCCGGGCATCAGATAGATTCAGAGAGTCATAGAATCATAGAGTGATACAGTGTGGAAACAGTCCCTTTGGCCAACCTGCCATACCGGTCAACATGTCCCACCTATAATAGACTCATCTGCCCGCATTTGGTCCATATCCCTCTAAACCTGCCCTATCTATGTACCTATCTAAATGTTTCTTACATGTTATGTTGGGATAGACCCTCCCTCAACAACCTCATGTGGCAGCTTATTCTATACATCCACCAAACTTTGTGTGAAAAGGTTACCCCTTAGATTCGTATTAAATATTTTCCCCTTAAACCTATGTCATTTTTTCCTCGATCAGCCTAATCTGCGCAAGAGACTCTGCATCTACCCGATCTGCTCCTCGCATGATCGTATACACCTTAACAAAGTTCACCCCTCATCCCCCTGCGCTCCAAGGAAGGTTACCAGACTACTCAACCTCGCCTTGTAGTTCAGACCCTCTAGTCCAGGCAACATCCTTGTAAATCAGCCATGTACCCTTTCCAGCTTGACAGCATCTACTCGCTCACATGGTGCCCAGAACTGAACTTAATACTCTAAACGAGGCCTCACCAAGATCTTATGCAAATGCAATATGACCTCCCAACTTCTATACTCGAGACTCTGACTGATGAAGGTCAGTGTGCCAAACGCTTTTTTGACCACCCTATCTACTTGCGACTGCACCTTCAAGGAACCATGCACCTGCACCCCAAGATCCCTCTGCTCCACAACAATACCAGAGCCAGACCATTCACTGTGTAGGTCCTGCCCAGGTAAGACTTATCAAAATGCAACCCCACACATTTCACTGTATAAAAATCAATCATTCCTCAGCCCACCTAGCCAATCGATCAAGATCCTGCTGCAATTTTTTACAACCATCTTCACCATCTGTCAATCTACCCACTTTTGTGTCATCTGCAAACGTGCTAATCTTGCCATGTATGTTCTCATCCAAATCATTGATATAGATGGCAAACCGTTACGGGTCCGCCACCGAAACCTGAGGCACATCACTGGTCACCAGCCTCCATTCCGAGATTTACCTGTAGATCAGTCACTGTATTCACAGACTATGTCGGGTGCTTGGAGACACAGCTCCTGGAGGAAGTTATCGCGCATGCGTGTTAATCGGCGGAGGTTTCCGCGGGAGGCACTTGTTCGGGAACTGTGGCCTTGTCTGTAACGTTGCATCCTCGACGGTTATTAAACTAGGTTTGAAGTTAAATAACTTGTTCTTATTCTTGCAACTTCATACATGGTGTCAGAAATATTATTCCGGAACTTTCTCGGATTCTGTTTTTTCGACCGGGATTTGATTTTTTCTCAAGCGAGGACAGCTAATTAACCCTGCTAGCCGGTGCAGCGAGCAGTTAATGAGTCATCATGGCGGGTGCATTCCGGACCCACTCGTCTTCGACGGTAACATCGGCGATAAATGGTGGGTTTTTGAACAAGAATATGACATTTTCATTGCGGTGGCAGACTCTGACAAGACAGCCCGCACTAAAGCATACATCCTCATCAATCTCGTCAGACTGGAGGCCATTGAACATGAACGGTCTTTTGTGTGTGCGGGGGAAATGAGGGAGCCCAGCGAGGGAGGAAACATCCTCACTCCTGCAGAATCCAAATAGGATCCTGAATGCCTCAAGAGGAAATTTCAGGAGATATGTAACCCTCAGACTAATGTTATTATGGAAAGACAAAAGTTCAACACACCGGATCAAAAGGCTGGTGAATCATATGTCAGTGATTTAAGGATTATAACAAACAGCTGCAAATTTGGAGATCTCCATGAGGAGCTTAGTAAAGATAGACTGATCTGTGGTATCAATAATGATGATTTGAGAAAGGTGCTACTGCGTGATAGTAATTTCACATTAGTTAAGGCTCTTTCCATCTGTCAAAGTCATGAGAAGACTGAAGAGCACAACACAAACCACTTCTCCACAGCACTCTATCACAAATGTTGATGCAGTCCAGGATAGGTTAATGAGAAAATAAAAGACAGATTAAAATGAAAAACCAGTCAGAAAAAACTGGAACACAGTGTATTGCCAACTGGAACAACTGTGGAGGTAGTCATGCAGCTAAAAGGGACAAGTGTGCAGCTTTTGTTCAACAGGCCTGTAAAAAGTGGAATAATTTAAAAAGTTGTGCAGGTCCACACAACAAACCTACAATGGGCAGCGACCTCGGAGGACTGTTCACCAGCTAGAACCTGACCAAGCCAACATTAGTGCTGATGAAACAGCCTGGTTCGATGGAATAACACTGCAAATGACTGCTGATTCAACTGATGCACAGATAGAAAAAAATGATGAAGTCTTGGTCACTGTGCGAGTTAATGGCATTCCAGTCGAAATGAAAGTAGGCACAGGTGCCAAGTGTAATGTGTTGTCAATCCTGCTTGACTAATCTTCTGGAATGGTTTGAGGGTGTGGCAAGTAAAATGGATGAAGGAGAGCCAGTGGATGTAGTGGGTCTGGACTTACAGAAAGCCTTTAAGTTCCCACACAGGAGATCGGTGGGCAAAATTGGAGCACATGGTATTGGGGGTAGGGTATTGACATGGATAGAGAATTGGTTGGAAGACAGGAAGCAAAGAGAAAGAGTCAAGGGGTCCCTGCCAGAAAGGCAGGCAGTGGCGAATGGAGTGCCGCCAGGCTCGGTGCAACTATTCATCCTATATATTAATGATTTGGATGGTGGAATTAGAAGTAACACTAGCAAGTTCGCAGATGACACAAAGCTGGTGGCATTTTGAACTGCGAAGAGGATGTCAGGAGGTTGCAGGGTGACTTGGACAGGTTGAGTGAGTGGGCAGATGCATGGCAGATGCAGTAAAGGGCAGTGTCAGATTAGGTAAAGGGAAAGTGCAACGAGACCTGGCTGTCCTTGTACACCAGTCACTGTAGGTATACGTGCAGGTACAGCAGGCAGTGAAGAAAGCTAATGACATGTTGGCTTTCATAACGAGAGGATTTGAGTATAGGAGTAAAGAGGTCCTTCTGCAGTTGTATATGGCCTGGTGAGACCACATCTGCATTGTGGGCAGTTTTGGTATTAAATCATGAGGGGCAGAGATAAGATTTGTGATGGCATTCATTTTACCAGGGTAGAGGACGCTAATTGTTCAAAGTCTGCCTGACCTACATGGTATTAATGCCAAGTAGTGGAGGTTGAGGGGAGAACTGATAGAAGTAAATGAAATTGGCATTGAATGGGTAGATGTTCAGAATCTTTTTCCCAGGGCGGCAATGTCAAAGAATTGGGGGCATAGTTTTAGGGTGAGAGGATGAAAGTTTAAAGGAGGTGTGGGACTAGATTTTACACAGAGGGTGGTGGGTGGTTGGAATGTGTCCCCAGGATTGGTGGAGTTAGATGCGACAGTGGTGTTTAAGAGTCTTTTAGATAGGCACAGGGATATGCAGGGAATGGAGGGACATGGACAACGTGCCGGCAGATGAGATTAGCTTGACTTAGCATCATGTTTGGTACAGGTATTGCGGACGAGTCGATTGTTTCTGTGCTGTACAGTTCTATGTTCCAACGTGAGCAGCAAAAGAGTTAAATGGGACCTTTCATACACAGAGTGGACTGGATTCATGGAACAAACAACCAGAGGTGGTGGTTTAAGGGAGTACAATTGCGACAGTTAAATGTCGTTTGGACAGGTACGTGGATAGGAACGGTGTAGAGTGATATATGCCAGGCATGAGCAAATGGGGCATGGACCACAGAGCCTGATGGCATGCTGTACTTATGGGTACAGCACCTAAAGCCCCATTTACTGTCTGCCTGTTATAGTTCCAGAGCACAGAGATCTGTGTCCAATGTGACCTGTTTGAGTCCAACGGGATTGATTTGCAGCCCTCATTCCATCACACAGCTCAATGCTGCCATGTTGAGTTGAGGATAAAGTCTGTCACTGAGATGTCGGGCTAAACAGCCTGTTCTTCCGCAGTAATTTCTAAATAATTCACTCTTGCTCCTGCAGACTTTACAGATTGCAATCAAAGTATTTCATGGGTTAATTCTGCTGTATTTTTAACAGGAAGCACAAAGACTGAGAACAAAGGCCTTTTCATCGGGAAGAAGGTTTGGGAGCCTGAAAATTGTAGCGTTCATATTCAGGACCAGATTCTTTACAACCATCAGGGTATTAAACACTACAACTGCCAAAAAAGCTCAGAACTACAATGACTTGGATGCATTAATTTTTTTCTTTGCACTGTTATTAAACAGACAATTTTATATATTATATATATATATATCAACGTATATTGTTCCATATGTATACACTCATGTATACACATATACATTTACATATCCTACATTTACTTACTGTGCTGCTGCAAGTAAGTATTTCATTGTTCTGGACATTGTCAATAAACCACTCTTGCCGACCAGCTGGAGATATTGGTCACGAGTAACCACACTGGGGTCCACCAGGTCCCACATCACGCAGCTACAGCACACCTGCATCCTTTCTTTCTTCTCCCCCCCCCCCTTGAATGGCTCCCTGATCCATGGTGCCATGGTTCAGTTGCTCATCCTTCTTAAGGCCCTCATTCTCATCCACACACGGAGCAATCTCTCAAAGCTGTCAGACAAGCTCAAGGATGACGACTCATTCTGCACTCCCTCTTGAACCCCACCTGCCTCAGACCCTCTTCCTCAAGAACACAGACTGAATTGGATGTAGTTAACCTAACGGGTGTGACTGCGTCCACGTACACAGCATCCAGGAAATTCTCCCCATCCCTGACGAGCCGCAGTTTTTGAAACTCAGATTCCAGGTTGTCAAGTCTGAGCCTGAATTCCTCAAACAACCAACACATCCTCATCAAGAGACCACAATCTGTAAGAGTTGCCAGCAACACTTCCTCCTCGATAACCATCAGCACAGGAGTATCGCAAGGCAGTGTGTTCAGCCCCCTGCTCTACTCACTCTATACTCATGACTATGTAGCCGGACACAGTTCCAACTCCATCTTCAAATTGCCAATGACACCACCATTATTGGTCAAATTACATTTGATGATGAGTCTGAGTATGGGAGGGAGATTAATCAACTGACCAAATGGTGTCAGTGCAACAACCTGTTTTAAAAGCCTTTGGAAGAGGAAGGCCGAGGATCCACACACCCACCTTCATCGACGAAACGGTGATGGAGAGAGTCAAAAACTTCAAAATCCTGGGCGTGCATATCTCTGAAAATCAGTTCTAGAACAGCACATTGATGCGACTATAAAGAAAGCTCATCAACACCTCGACTTCCTTAGAGGTTTGGTATGCTGACGAATACTCTCGTGAACCGCTCCACGTGTCCAGTAGAGAGTGCATTGACTAGTTGCATCACGGCCTGGTTCGGCAACTTGAACGTCCACGAACGAAGAAGATTGCAAAAAGTAGTGAAACCTAGTTCACCAGGGTAATGACACCCATGACCAATATGACTCACTGTCTTACAAAAGGGAACTAACATCATCTGAGACCCACACCACCCTGGCCACAAACTAATTTCCCTCCTGCCACTGGGAAGATGGTAAAGGAGCCTGAAAATCGTAATGTTCAGATTCAGGAGCAGATTCTTTACAACCATCCATAACCATCAGGGTGTTAAACACGACAAATGCCAAATAAGCTCAGAACTACATAAACTTGGAGGCATTCATTTTGCCTTTGTACTATTATGAAACACCCAGTTATATATATATATATATATAATTGCATCCTAGTTGGCTGCTTGCTCCACACCTCGGCTAGAGCAGCGTCCCTTGTGGCTGAAGAGACCAATGCGGGAGTGACAGTCTATGTCACAAAGGACACATTTGTGTGTGGTCTCTGGTCTGTTGAAGTTGCTGCTCTCCTTTCTGCGCCGTGCTTGTCTGCCGCTGCGTTCATCAGTGTCTCTTCCCCTGTTTTGAGATGTTGGTTCAGGATACCTCTCCACCTCGTACGCTCAGCTGCCAGGACTCCACATCGATGTCAAGCGCCTTCAAATCTCTCTTGCAGACATGTATATACATTGACCTATCTGTTGTGCTGCTGCATGTAAGAATTTCATTGTTCGGTATCAGGACAATAAAACACTCTTGACTTGGCTAGCTGCAGATATGTTCACGAGACACCGCACTGGGGTCCACCAGCTCCCACATCACGCAGCTACAGCACACGCACGTGATCCTGCATCCTTACTTTATTCCCAATGGCTACTTTTTAAACTCCCCACTGCCGCTGCTGCTGCTGTTGCTCCACCGGGCTTGGACCTGACTCGCCCGCTAGCTCAGCACTCCTTTCCTCAGCTCTTCTCGCCGAAGCCTCTCGGGCCGCAGCCTCAGTTCTCCACTTGGCCTCGGTTACCAATGGTTCAGAGGGCTTTGGGCCAAATGCAGGGAAATGAGCCGAGCCCAGTATGCCAACTTGTTTGGCATAGACAATGTGGACAGAAGGGCCTGTTTGGTGCTGGAAATTACATGGCAAGTTTGCAGATGATAAAAAAGTGGATGGTATTGGAGATAATGAAGATAGGTGTGAAAAAATTGTAGCATGATCTTGAGCGGTTGGCTCGTTGGGTTGAGGAATGGGTGTGGGAGTTTGATACAGAGAATGTAAGGTGTTTTATTTTGGGAAGTCTAAAATGGGCAGGACCTACGCAGCGAATGCTGGGGTTATGGGCAGGGTTACGCAGCAGAGGGACCTCGGAGTGCAGGTACTTAATTTCTTGAAGGTGGAGGCGCAAGTAGATGGGGTGGTCAAAAATGCTTTGGCCACGTGACCTTGATCAGTCGTAGTATTGAATATAGAAGTTGGGAGGTCATGTTGCATTTATATATGATATTGGTGATGCCTCTTTTAGAGTATGGTGTTCAGTTCTGCGCACCATGTCATATGAAATATGTTGTTAAGCTGGAAAGGGTACAGAGAAGATTTACGAGGATGTTCCCAGGACTGGTGGTCTGAGCCTTAGCGAGTAGTTGAGTAGGCTGGGACACTTTTCCTTGGATCGCAGGATGATGAGGGGTGAAATTATATAGGTGCATTAAAACATGCGTGGAATAGATCACGTAAAAATGTAGAGTCTCTTGCCCAGAGTAGGGGAATCGTGGACCAGAGAACATAGGTTTAAGGTGAATGGGAAAAGATTTAATAGTAATCTGAGGGGTAAATTTTTCACAAAAGGGTGTTTGGTGTATAGAAACAACTGCAGAGAAGGTAGTTGAGGTAAGGTCAATCGCAACGTTTAAGAAACAATTAGAAAGATACCTGGATAGGAGTTAGTTCCCTCATTTAAGCCGCCAAGATTGTACCGTTTCCTATTTGCATAGGCTGCGACCACTCCAAGAAATTATAGGGATTTGGAGACGATTGTCCATGTTCTAAATAATTTTGATTTCAAGATTTACTTCAAACAGCCCAATGCACGTTTCTGGATAAAAAAGCTTTCAATATTTTCTTCGCTAAAGTTGAATAAACAAGTGTTTGTAATATCCCTAGAGAAGTGAAATGCATTGCACAACGGCACATGAGTAAATATAGTTTACTGTAGGTGTTTGATGAATGGGTTGGTGTTCATTCGCCTGAGGAAGCACACCCGCTAATTGATCCAGTGGATACATTATTTTGTGTATAAGTACTTCTTCAAACAATCACCTGCACAGGGCGTAGTTGGAAAGTCTAAAATGGTTGGTCGCAGATTCTCAGAGAAAATGCCATATCCTGCAATTTACCACATAGCGAGCATTTTTTATCCTGTACTTGCAGCGGTTGGTATCACTGGTAAGGGAACCTGCTCTAACTTTTCGACTATCTTTCTGTTACCTATGATATTTACTGCAGATCGATATCTCTGGTTTCCAAATTTCATTTTCAAATGCCCATTTCAGTTAATCACAGTTTAAACTGTTGCTAACATCTATCCTTGCTTAAGTTCTGGATTGCGAGTTTGTGTTATTTATATTCGAGTTTTTAAATCAAAAGACCAAAATAGTTTAAGAAGAAGTTAGCAGCGGTTTATGCCGCATTTGCAGCTCTTTTAAATATTTTCTAGATCATTACAGAGTCCTGAATAAGAAAACGAGGTACGCATGTCCTTATACCAGCGTCCAGAATGTATCCATAAAACTGGTAGACAGAGTTTGGTGACCCAGCACCGCTCGGAATCGGAATCCAAGCAAATTTAATGCGCTGCTTGCGCTGTGGGATACGCAGCGTCATTGCTCAGAAACGGCCACATTACAGAAATGTCCAATCTGTGAGGCCATGAAGATCGTATTGAAGTCTGAACTGCTCTAACGAAACAGTATTTGTTTTCGGAAAAAGATGTACCGTGGAGTTCGACTGGACATGGACAAAATTGCGACGGTGCATGGACACCAAATTGGAGAAATTGGTCAATCCCAATTTGGACCCAAGCTTCCCATGATCCGAGGCAACCTATCATATAGTCAACGCAAAACATAATAATTGCGCATGGTATCCGTGTGAAATAACAACAGGGAGTTTCATAAACACAGCGTATCTTCTTCTTGCGTTTGAGGCAACAGAAGTTATGAAGCTGCTTCTGCTTCAGCTAACTCTGTTTGTTGTCGTTCACCTGACTGAGGTCAGTTGATAGGGCTCACCACGGGGAGCTCTACAACATGAGCCCCAACACAGTGTATCGGAGAGTAAGAGTTCAAAGTGAAGCAGTTTTAATATTTTAGCTCAAAGGCTCTTCATCCGCACTGGAAAATAGACGGATATTTCAGTTATCAGGAGTGTGGGGAAATGCAGACGATAAGCCTGAGGTCGATGTGAAGGTGATCATTTGTTGGCTGAGGTAACACCACATATTAATCGTTTGCTTTCCTTTCTTTTTGCAGTTAATTTGGTCGCGATCGTGATCCTCTCCCGTGGAAAATGCGGTCTCTCCAAATGTATTACTCGCTACCTGGTGGCAATGGCAGCAGCCGATTTCATTGTAGTTGTAATTGCTCTTATTGCGGAGCAGATTAATAATATTTACATGTTCGCCCATTTCCTACTCATAACCCCGGTATGTGCTCTGACTACTTTGTTCAAAATCGCAAGCATCGACTGCTCCGTTTGGTTCACTGTCGCTTTCACGTTTGATCGTTATATCGCGATTTGTTCTCAAAGAATACGCGAAAAATATTGTACCCAGAGAACAGCTACAGTAGTGATAGTAACAGTATCAGTATTGGCCTGTATAAGATGCATTCCTGTTTACTTTGTAGTGGAGCCCTTTGTAATCATCGACAAAGTACCTTGGCGTTGCGTCCAAATTCCTGAATTCTTCACTTCTTTGATGTGGCAACTATATGAGTATTTTGACAGTATCCTAACACCGTTATTGCCAATTTGTTTAATTCTACTGTTTAATGGCTTAACGGTCAGGAGCATTATTTCAGCAAATAGAGTCCGCCAAACGCTCCGTAGTAAGAGTGAGAGTCAGAATGATTCAGAGTTGAAGAACCGGAAGAAATCGATGATTTTGTTGTTTGCTCTATCAACCAATTTTGTAATATTGTCGATGCCCTATGTAATACATTCCATGATCTGGCAACCAGTGAATTACTTCTACACAGACAAATATTTGACGACACCAACATATATCATGCAGCAATGTGGATTTATATTACAAGCTCTATGCACCTGCAGTAACACGTGTATCTATGGACTGACACAACGGAAATTCAGGCAAGAGCTGAAAAATGGAGTGAAGTATGTTTTCACGGTAAATGGGCATCTGTGTAAATAGTAAAAGATATCTGAATAAAAACTTGGTTGATGTTTTATATAAATAGTGTAAAATCTCTGTCGTCTCTCCAATCAGATAAAAATCCCAGAAGCAGCTTGGTGATCAGACGCTATCGTAATAGCAAAGTGTAAACAGCTGGGCTGATGAGAGCCGCACAGTGACACAGCTGGTAGAGATGCTGCTTCATAGATGTTAGAGTCATAGAGTCATAGAGTCCTACAGCACAGAAAGAGGCCCTTCGGCCCATCGTGTCCGCGCCGCCCGTTACCAAACACAGTCTAATTTTAATCCCATTTTCCCGCATTTGGACCGTAGCCCTGAATGTTGTAGCATTTCAAGTGCCCATCCAAATGCCTCTTAAACGTTGTGAGTGTTCCCGCCTCCACCACCACCCCAGGCAGTGAGTTCCAGACTCCAACCACCCTCTGGGTGAAAAAGTTCTTTCTCACATCCACCCGAAACCTCCCTCCCCTTACCCTGTATCTAAACATAGCACAAAAAGTAAGGAAATTTGTGTTTGGTAGATTATTTCTTTATTGTAACAATGCTTCTTGGCAATAAATCTTATACCGTTGGAAAGCCTGTTTATTTCCCTTTTAAATGGTGCCACATTTGTAAGGAACATGCATTTGTGGGATGAGCAGCAGAGCTGAGTATATGGGATGCACCCATGAAAAATTTGCCAAATCTTCTCTGCCAATGCCAAACAGCTTATTCTGCCATTGACTCTTGTTCGGTGTTGTTTGGTGGATTGGATGATTGGTCTGAAGAAACAAGACATATTGGCAATTTAACAATTTATTCATTTAATAAACAGGAGCGACTAGCGTGTGGAAGAACCATACACAGCCACAACAGCCTGGCACCTCCTCCTCATGCCGGTCACCAGCCTGGTCACACACTGTTGTGGGATGGTATCCCATTCTTGTCAGCACCTGGGGGTACCAGAAGCTCAAAACAAGAGTCAATAGCAACAGCAGAATAAGCTGTTTGGCATTGGCAGAGAAGATTTGGCAAATTTTTCATGGGCGCAACCCATATACTCAGCTCTGCTGCTCATCCCACAAATGCATGTTCCTTACAAATGTGGCACCATTTAAAAGGGAAATAAACAGGCTTTCCAACGGTATAAGATTTATTGCCAAGAAGCATTGTTACAACAAAGAAATAATCTACCAAACACAAATTTCCTTACTTTTTGTGCTATGTTTATGTCCCCTCGTTGTTGAACCTTCCACCAGTGGAAGAAGTTCCCCGCCATCTACCTTATCTATGCCCCTCATGATCTTGTACACCTCGATCATGTCCCCTCTCAGCCTTCTCTGCTCCAGGGAAAACAACCCCAGTCTGCTCAGTCTCTCCTCATAGCCGAGGCCCTTCATCCCCTGTTGGTGATCAGACGGGGATGTTCTATAAATTCAGGATCAGATCCCAATGTTCTACAGATTCGGGGTCTGTTCCTGTGGATTGGAGGGGAGCTAATGTTATCCCACGTTTCAAGAAAGGTACGAGAGAGAAAACGGGGAATTATAGGTCAGTTAGCCTGGCATTGGTGGTGGGGAAGATGCTGGAGTCCATTATTAAAGAGGTAATAACGGCGCATTGGGATAGCAGTAAAAGGATTGGTCAAAGTCAGCATGGATTTATGAAGGAGAAATCCTGCTTGAGTAATCTTCTGGAATGTTTTGAGGATGTGACAAGTAAAATGGATGAAGGAGAGCCAGTGGATGTAGTGGGTCTGGACTTTCAGAAAGCCTTTAAGGTCCCACAAGGAGATTGATGGGCAAAATAAGAGCACATGGTATTGGGGGTAGGGTATTGACATAGATAGAGAATTGGTTGGCAGACAGGAAACAAAGAGAAAGAATAAAGGGGTGCCTGTCAGAAAGGCAGGCAGTGGCGAATAGTGTGCCGCAAGGCTCGGTGCAACTATTCACCACATAGATTAATGGTTTGGATGATGGAATTAGAGGTAACACTAGCAAGTTCGCAGATGACACCAAGCTGGGTGGCAGTTTGAACTGCGAAGATCATGTCAGGAAGGGTGACTTGGACAGGTTGGATGAGTGGGCAGATGCATGGCAGATGCTATATAATATAATAATAATAATAATAATACATTACATTTATATAGCGCTTTTCATATACTCAAAGACGCTTTACAGGGATTTAGAGAACATGGGGAAATGAATAAATAGATAAATAAGTAAATAAGTAAACGAACAGAGAAAGGAGACAGAAGGTGAGGTGACCTTCAGTGGTTGAAGGCAGTACTGAACAGGTGAGACTTCAGTGATGTTTTGAATGTGGTGAGTGTGGAGGAGTCTCTAACGGTTTGGGGTAGTGAGTTCCATAGGGTGGGAGCAGCGATGGAGAAAGCCCTGTCCCCCCAGGATCTGAGTTTGGTCCGGATGTGGGGGGATAGGAGATTGGCAGCAGCAGAGCGGAGGGTGCAGGTGGGAGTGTGCCTGTGGAGGAGGTCGGTCAGGTAGGATGGGGCCAGGTTATGGAGGGCTTTGTAGGTTATGAGGAGGATTTTGTACTGGATTCTCTGGGGGATGGGGAGCCAGTGGAGTTTGTAAAGGACGGGGGTGATATGGTCACGGATCGGGGTGTGGGTGAGTAGACGGGCAGCGGAGTTTTGAATGTATTGAAGTTTACTGATGATTTTTGAGGGTGCACCATAGAGGAGGCTGTTGCAGTAGTCCAGATGGGAGGTGATGAAGGCGTGGATGAGGGTTTCTGCAGCTGTGGAGGAGAGGGATGGACGGAGACGGGCAATGTTTTTGAGGTGGAAGAAGGCTGTCTTTGTGATGTGTTTGATGTGTTTGTCGAAGGAGAGGGTTTGATCAAAGATGATTCCAAGATTCCGGATGTGAGGGGAGGTGGATACTGGGAGACCATCAATGTTGAGGATGAAGTTTTGGGTGGATTTGGTGAGCGTTTTTGGACCAATGATGATGATTTCAGATTTGTTGCAATTGAGTTTGAGGAAATTTGATTGAAGCCAAGATTTTATTTCAGTGATGCAGTTTGTCAGTGTAGAGTGTGTGGTGGGGGAGATTGACTTGGTGGAGATGAGGAGCTGGATATCATCGGCGAAGCAGTGGAAGTTGAGACCATGACGGCGGATTAATTGACCAAGGGGGAACAGGTAGAGGATGAAGAGGAGGGGGCCAAGGACTGAGCCTTGGGGGACACCTTGGGGGAGGGGAGCGGTGGGGGATTTACAGTTGTTAATGGAGATGAACTGGTGTCTGTCAGAGAGGTAAGATTTGAACCAGGATAGGGCTGTGCCGGTGATGTTAAAGGAGGTTTCAAGTCGGGTGAGGAGAATGGAGTGATTTATGGTGTCAAAGGCGGCGCTGAGGTCAAGTAGGATGAGGATGTTGAGGTTGCCAGCGTCGGAGGAGAGGAGAAGGTCGTTTGTGATTTTGAGGAGTGCAGTTTCAGTACAGTGGTTGGAGCGGAATCCGGATTGGAAAGTTTCATACAGGCACGGTGGCGCAGCGGTAGAGTTGCTGCTTTACAGCGAATGCAGCGCTGGAGACTCAGGTTCGATCCTGACTACGGGTGCTGCACTGTAAGGAGTTTGTACGTTCTCCCCGTGACCGGCGTGGGTTTTCTCCGAGATCTTCGGTTTCCTCCTACACTCCAAAGACGTACAGGTATGTAGGTTAATTGGCTGGGTAAATGTAAAAATTGTCCCTAGTGGGTGTAGGATAGTGTTAATGTGCGGGGATCACTGGGCGGCACGGACTTGGAGGGCCGAAAAGGCCTGTTTCCGGCTGTATATATATGATATGATGATATGATATTGGTAGAGAGGTGGTATTTGAGTTGGGAAGCTACAGCACGTTCCAAAACTTTGGACAGAAAGGGTAGGTTGGAGATTGGTCTGAAGTTGTTTGGGGTGTCAGGGTTTAGACCAGGTTTTTTCAGAATGGGGGTGACAGCAGCGATTTTGAGGGATGGCGGGACGATGCCAGTGGACAGGGAGGAGTTTATTGTTGCAGTGATAAGTGGAGAGAGAGCAGGAAGGCAGGCCTTGACAAAGCTGGAGGAGATGGGGTCCAGAGAGCAGGTGGCAGTTTTTATTCCTGTGAAGAGGTCAGAGAGGTCCGTGGTGGAGACTAGGGAGAACTGAGGCAGGGGTTGACAGGATAAGGGGGGGCAGGTGGTTTGAGGGGGAGCAGGTGCGTTGGTGGTTAAAGTGCTGTAGATGTTGTCAATTTTGCTTTGGAAGAATGAAAGGAAAGTGGTGCATTTGTCAACTGTGAATGATTGGGAGATGGTGTCCAGGGGGCTGAGGAGTTTGTTTATTGTAGAGAAGAGTGTTTTTGGGTTTCCGGAGCCAGAGTGAATTATTTGAGAGTAGTAGGTGGAGTGGGCGCGGGAGAGGGCATCTTTGTAGTGCTACAGGTGGTCTTTGTAGGCTTGGGAGTGAATTGTGAGACCTGTTTTGTTGCGGAGTCTTTCATGTTGGCGGGCATGAGTTTTCATCATGCGGAGTTCAGGGGTAAACCAGGGAGCAGAGTGGGTGAAGGAAACTGTTTTGGTTTTTATAGGTGCAAGCTGGTCGAGGCAGGAGGAGAGAGTGCGGTTGTAGTAGTCAGTGAGGTCAGAGGGGCTGTGGAGGTCAACGAAGGGAGAGGCGGACATTATTTCAGAGAGGGAGGATGAGAGCGAGGTAGGTGAAACAGAGTTCAGCTTACGGAAGTTGATTTTGCGTTTTTGCTTTGGAGCTGGGGTGGGAATGTTGACAGACATGGTGATGGCTAAGTGATCAGAGAGGGTAATATACATAAATGTGAGGATTTCCACTTAGCCGGCAAAAACAAGGAGGCAGATTTTTATCTCAATGGTGTCAGATTTGGTAAAGGGGAAGTGCAACGAGACCCGGCTGGCCTTGTACACCAGTCAATGAAAGTAAGCGTGCAGGTACAGCAGGCAGTGAAGAAAGCTAATGGCATGTTGGCCTTGATAACAAGAGGATTTGAGTGTGGGCAAAAAGAGGTCCTTCTGCAGTTGTAGACTGCCCTGGTGAGACCACATCTGGAGTATTGAGTGCAGTTTTGGTATTAAATCATGAGGGGCAGAGATAAGATTTGTGATCACATTCGTAGAAGAGGGTAGAAGAGGCTAATTGTTCAAAGTCTGCCTAAACTACGTGGTATTAATGGCAAGTAGTAGAGGTTGAGGGGACAATAGACAATAGACAATAGGTGCAGGAGTAGGCCATTCAGCCCTTCGAGCCAGCACCGCCATTCAATGCGATCATGGCTGATCACTATCAATCAGTACCCCGTTCCTGCCTTCTCCCCATACCCCCTCACTCCGCTATCCTTAAGAGCTCTATCCAGCTCTCTCTTGAAAGCATCCAACGAACTGGCCTCCACTGCCTTCTGAGGCAGAGAATTCCACACCTTCACCACCCTCTGACTGAAAAAGTTCTTCCTCATCTCCGTTCTAAATGGCCTACCCCTTATTCTCAAACTGTGGCCCCTTGTTCTGGACTCCCCCAACATTGGGAACATGTTATCTGCCTCTAATGTGTCCAATCCCCTAATTATCTTATATGTTTCAATAAGATCCCCCCTCATCCTTCTAAATTCCAGTGTATACAAGCCCAATCGCTCCAGCCTTTCAACATACGACAGTCCCGCCATTCCGGGAATTAATCTAGTGAACCTACGCTGCACGCCCTCCATAGCAAGAATATCCTTCCTCAAATTTGGAGACCAAAACTGCACACAGTACTCCAGGTGCGGTCTCACCAGGGCCCGGTACAACTGTAGAAGGACCTCTTTGCTCCTATACTCAACTCCTCTTGTTACGAAGGCCAACATTCCATTGGCTTTCTTCACTGCCTGCTGAACCTGCATGCTTCCTTTCATTGACTGATGCACTAGGACACCCAGATCTCGTTGAACTCCCCCTCCTCCTAACTTGACACCATTCAGATAATAATCTGCCTTTCTATTCTTACTTCCAAAGTGAATAACCTCACACTTATCTACATTAAACTGCATCTGCCATGTATCCGCCCACTCACACAACCTGTCCAGGTCACCCTGCAGCCTTATTGCATCTTCCTCACAATTCACACTACCCCCCAACTTAGTATCATCTGCAAATTTGCTAATGGTACTTTTAATCCCTCCGTCTAAGTCATTAATGTATATCGTAAATAGCTGGGGTCCCAGCACCGAACCTTGCGGTACCCCACTGGTCACTACCTGCCATTCCGAAAGGGACCCATTTATCCCCACTCTTTGCTTTCTGTCTGTTAACCAATTTTCTATCCATGTCAGTACCCTACCCCCAATACCATGTGCCCTAATTTTGCCCACTAATCTCCTATGTGGGACCTTGTCGAAGGCTTTCTGAAAGTCGAGGTACACCACATCCACTGACTCTCCCTTGTCAATTTTCCTAGTTACATCCTCAAAAAATTCCAGTAGATTTGTCAAGCATGATTTCCCCTTCGTAAATCCATGCTGACTCGGAACGATCCCGTTACTGCTATCCAAATGCTCAGCAATTTCGTCTTTTATAATTGACTCCAGCATTTTCCCCACCACTGATGTCAGACTAACTGGTCTATAATTACCCGTTTTCTCTCTCCCTCCTTTCTTAAAAAGTGGGATAACATTTGCTATCCTCCAATCCACAGGAACTGATCCTGAATCTATAGAACATTGAAAAATGATCTCCAATGCTTCCACTATTTCTAGAGCCACCTCCTTAAGTACTCTGGGATGCAGACCATCAGGCCCTGGGGATTTATCAGCCTTCAGTCCCATCAGTCTACCCAAAACCATTTCCTGCCTAATGTGGATTTCCTTCAGTTCCTCCATCACCCTAGGTTCTCCAGCCCCTAGAACATTTGGGAGATTGTGTGTATCTTCCTCAGTGAAGACAGATCCAAAGTAACGGTTTAACTCGTCTGCCATTTCTTTGTTCCCCATAATAAATTCCCCTGCTTCTGTCTTCAAGGGACCCACATTTGCCTTGACTATTTTTTTCCTCTTCACGTACCTAAAAAAACTTTTGCTATCCTCCTTTATATTATTGGCTAGTTTACCCTCGTACCTCATCTTTTCTCCTCGTATTGCCTTTTTAGTTAACTTTTGTTGCTCTTTAAAAGAGTCCCAATCCTCTGTCTTCCCACTCTTCTTTGCTATGTTATACTTCCTCTCCTTAATTTTTATGCTGTCCCTGACTTCCCTTGTCAGCCACAGGTGTCTCTTACTCCCCTTAGAGTCTTTCCACCTCTTTGGAATAAATTGATCCTGCAACCTCTGCATTATTCCCAGGAATACCTGCCATTGCTGTTCTACCGTCTTCCCTGCTAGGGCCTCCTTCCAATCAATTTTGGCCAGCTCCCGCCTCATGCCTCTGTAATCCCCTTTGCTATACTGTAATACCGACACTTCCGATTTTCCCTTCTGCCTTTCCATTTGCAGAGTAAAACTTATCATGTTGTGATCACTGCCTCCTAATGGCTCTTTTACCTCTAGTCCCCTTATCAGATCAGGATCATTACACAACACTAAATCCAGAATTGCCTTCTCCCTGGTAGGCTCCAGTACAAGCTGTTCTAAGAATCCATCTCGAAGGCACTCTACAAACTCTCTTTCCTGGGGTCCATTTCCAACCTGATTTTCCCAGTCTACCTGCATGTTGAAATCTCCCATAACCACCGTAGCATTACATTTTTGACACGCCAATTTTATCTCCTGATTTAACTTGCACCCTAAGTCGAGGCTACTGTTTGGGGGCCTATAGATAACTCCCATTAGGGTCTTTTTACCCTTACAATTTCTCATTTCTATCCATACTGATTCAACATCTCCTGATTCTATGTCACCCCTTGCAAGGGAATGAATATCATTCCTTACCATCAGAGCAACCCCACCCCCTCTGCCCACCTGTCTGTCTTTTCTATACGTTGTGTACCCCTGAATATTCAGTTCCCAGCCCTGGTCCTCTTGTAGCCATGTCTCAGTGATCCCTACAACATCATACTTGCCCATGACTAACTGAGCCTCAAGCTCATCCACTTTATTTTTTATACTACGCGCAGTTGGAACATAGAACTGATAGAAGTATATAAAATTGGCATTGAATGGGTAGACGTTCAGAATCTTTTTCCCAGGGCGGCAATGTCAAAGACTTGGGGGCATAGTTTTAGTGTGAGAGGGGGAAAGTTTAAAGGAGGCGTGGGACTAGATTTTACACAGAGGGTGGTGGGTGGTTGGACTGTGTCGCCAGGATTGGTGGAGTTAGATGCGACAGTGGTGTTTAAGAGTCTTTTAGATAGGCACAGGGATATGCAGGGAATGGAGGGACATGGACAACGTGCCGGCAGATGAGATAGCTTGACTTAGCATCATGTTTGGTACAGGTATTGCGGACGGGTCGATTGTTTCTGTGCTATGCTGTTCTATGTTCCAACGTGAGCAGAGAAAGATTTAAATGGGACCTTTCATACACAGAGTGGACTGGATTCATGGAACAAACAACCAGAGGAGGTGGTATAAGGGAGTACAATTACGACAGTTAAATGTCGTGTGGACAGTTACGTGGATAGGAAAGGTGTAGAGGGAGATATGCCAGGCATGAGCAAATGGGGCATGGCCCACAGAGCCTGTTGGCATGCTGTACTTATGGGTACAGCACCTAAAGCCCCATTTACTGTCTGCCTGTTATAGTTCCAGAGCACAGAGATCTGTGTCCAATATGACATGGCACGGTACGGCGGCACGGTAGCGCAGCGGTAGAGTTGCTGCTTTACAGCGAATGCAGCGCCGGAGACTCAGGTTCGATCCTGACTACGGGTGCTGCACTGTAAGGAGTTTGTACGTTCTCCCCGTGACCTGCGTGGGTTTTCTCCGAGATCTTCGGTTTCCTCCCACACTCCAAAGACGTACAGGTATGTAGGTTAATTGGCTGGGTAAATGTAAAAATTGTCCCTAGTGGGTGTAGGATAGTGTTAATGTGCGGGGATCGCTGGGCGGCACGGACTTGGAGGGCCGAAAAGGCCTGTTTCCGGCTGTATATATACGATATGATATGATGATGACCTGTTTGAGTCCAACGGGATTAATGCTGCGTCTCCATTTGCAGCCTCATTCCACCACACAGCTCAATGCTGCCATGTTGGATAATGCTGGAGTTGAGGACAAAGTCTGTCACTGAGATGTCGGGCTGAACAGCCTGTTCTTCTGCAGTAATTTCTAAATAATTCACTCTTGCTCCTGCAGACTTTACAGATTGCAATCAAAGTATTTCATGGGTTAATTCTGCTGCATTTTTATCAGGAAGTACAAAGACTGAGAACAAAGGCCTTTTCACGTAAAGGAAACAAATGATATTTGCTGAAATGTTTCAGATGCAAATTAAGCAACAGATGCAAACTAGAAATGCAAACTAGTAAACAGGAGGGGCTGGGTGAATGGGTGCGAGTTGGTGGGGAGAGTGACACGGTTTCCGTGGCAAATTACTGTTCGAGTCATGGGGTCATACAGCACTGATAAAGGCCTGTACCTGTCCAAGTGCCTTTTAAATGTTGTTATAGTACCTGCCAGAACTACCTCCTCTGGCAGCTCATTCCGTGTAGCCACAACCCTCTGATGAAAATGTTGCCCCTCAGGGTTTGTGTAAAACCTTGCCCCTCTCAACTTAACTTATGTCCTCTGGTTTTTGATTCCCCTACACTGAGTAAAAAACTACACCTTGATCCTAACTTCTCCCCTCATGATTTTATACAGCTATCATAAGATCTAATGAAGGGTTTCAACCCATTCCTTCTCTCCAGAGATGATGCCTGCCCTGCTGAGTCACTCCAGCTTTGTGTCTATCCTCGATGTAAACCAGCATCTGCAGTTCCTTCCTACACATATCATAAGATCACCTCTCAGCCTCCTGCACTCCAAGGAATAAAGTCCAAGCCTGCCCAACCTGTCCCTATAGCTGAGCCCCTCAAGTCCTGGCAACATCATTGTAAATCTTCTCTGCACTCTTTCCAGCTTACTGATAACCTTTTTATAGCAAGGTGACCAAAACTGAATGCAGGACTGCCAATGTAATAAAACGTAACTACAGATGCAGGTTCATCTGGCTTCCCGACGGGCTGCGCAGATAGACGGCTTCCCGATGGGCCGCAGCTGTGGACTGGGAACGCGGCCCGAGGCCTTTATTGAGGCGCCGCTGCCTCGATGCCTCCCGGATCTCCGCGTAAAGCCTGGGTCGGGTCCGGCCTGAGCCTCGCGGGTTGGACTGAGGGGCCGGGCCTCGCGGGCTGGAGTCCGGATCGCCGGAGTGGCCGACGGAGCCAGTGGCTGGGGTCCGGGTCGGCACCATGGAGGCGTGAAGTGGGACGTCGACAGCGGTGAGACCTCGGCGGCGGTGAAGCGTTGGCAGCGGTGAAGCCTCGCGACGATAGGCCCTCGGAGACAGTGAAGCCTCGCGGCGATAGGCCCTCGGAGGCAGTGAAGCCTCGCGGAGATAGGGCCTCGGAGGCAGTGAAGCCTCGCGGAGATAGGGCCTCGGAGGCAGTGAAGCCTCGCGGAGATAGGGCCTCGGAGGCAGTGAAGCCAGTGCCAAAGAATGCCTCTCCAGCTTGTTTGAATGACTATCGACCGGTGGACCTCACCTCGGTCATGAAATGCTTCGAGAGACTAATGAAGAACCACATCTGTGCCCTCCTCCCTCGCAACATGGACCCACTACAGTTCACATACCGTACGAACAGATCCACGGATGATGTGGTCTCCCAGATTCTGCACACCGCTCTCTCTCATCTGGACAGCCAGAAGGGGGGCTATGTGAGGATGCTGTTCATTGATTTTAGTTCAGCTTTCAACACAATAGTCCCCACCAGACTGGCTGAGAAGCTGCTGGAACTGGGGCTTAACACTCCCCTGTGTGCCTGGGTCCTGGACTTTCTCACCGCCAGGCCCCAAGTGGTCAAAATAGACAATAGACAATAGACAATAGGTGCAGGAGGAGGCCATTCGGCCCTTCAAGCCAAAATGGGGAGACATACATCTAACCCCCTCACCCTGAACACAGGACCCCCCCAGGGTTGCGCCCTTAGCCCCCTACTGTACTCCCTGTACATACATGACTGTGTGGCCAGGTTCAGCTCCAACTCCATCATCAAGTTTGCTGACAACACTATGGTGGTGGGCCTGATCTCCGATAACGATGAGAAGGCCTACCGGGTGGAGGCGGCTGAGCTGAACGCTCCATGGGGACTACACTCGCCCCCCTGCAGGACCTATACATCAGGACGTGCAGATCCAGAGCCAGCAACATTATGGGGGACCCCTACCACCCCAGCAACGGACTGTTCCAGCTGCTACGGTCAGGCAGACGCTTCCGCTGTCACGCTGTGAAAACAGAGAGGATGAGACGGAGTTTCTTCCCAAAGGCCATCAGGACTGTTAACTCTCATATCACCAGGGACTAATTTAATTTACTGTATTCATTTATGTTTTTGTTGCCACTTTCATTTCACTGCACATCTTGTATATGTATGTGACAAATAAACTTGACTTGACTTGAAGCCTCGCGGGTCGACGGTCGATGAGAGCATGGAGGACCACCGTGAGGGGGGAGGGGAAGAACAACGGAGGACCCGGCCGGGGGGGGGGAGGGCGTGATGGAGGTAGGCGGAGAACAATGGACAATTGGGGGGGGGGGAGAACAAAGAACAATGGGGACCCAGTGTGGGGGGGACCGCTGTGGGGGGGGGGGGGGAGGTGGGGGGAGGGAACAAAAGGAGGAGCCAGCGTGCTTTGTAACTTTGTCAGTGCCGTAGGTGGCTGCTATTTGTATACATTGGGTATGCAGCAAAGAATTTCACATGTGACAATGTATTCCATTCCATTATACCAAAGACAAAACATGCTAGAGTAACTATCTATTTAGGTAATTATCCAAGATCCCTGTGCTCTACAACACTCTCTAGGGCCCTACCAATCACTGTGGTTCTGCCTGACTTTGACTTCCCAAAATGCAACAACTCACACCTATCAGCATTATACTCCAAAGATAAACACAAAAAGCTGGAGTAACTTAGACGGACAGGCAGCCTCTCTGGAGAGAATGAATGGGTGACATTTCGGGTTGAAATCCTTCTTCAGACAAGTTAGGGATAAGAGAAACAAGGTATAGACAATGATAGGCTCGGCGCAGTAGAGTGTTAGTAGAGGGAAATTGAATGGTTCTGCGGTCGAGGAAGAAACAATGGGCTTTAAGGCCTTGCTGGTGGGGGATGGAGGTGTAGAGTAAATGAACGTCCACAGTAAAGATGAAGGGGTGTGAGATGGGAAAGCGGAAGTCATTGAAAAGACGAAGGACATGTGAGGTATTTGGACATAGGTGGGGAGAGATTGGACCAGGGGATAGGATGGAGTCGAGGTACGTGAAAATCATTTCAGTGGGACAGGAGCCGGCAGAAACAACGGGTCTGCAGAGCAGTTATGTTCCCACTCCCTCATCTTTACGATAGACGTTCAGTCACTCTACACCTCCATCCCCCACCAGGATGGCCTTAAACCCTCCGTTTCTTCCTCGACCGCAGAACCATCCGATTTCCCTCTACTAACACGCTACTCCGCTTAGCGGAGCTGGTCCTCACCCTCAACAACTTCTCCTTTGACTCCTCCGAGCTATGGGCACCCGCATGGCCCCCAGCTATGCCTGCCTCTTTGTAGGGTACGTTGAACAATCCCTGTTCCAGGCGTACACTGGCCCTATTCCCAAACCCTATCTCCGTTACATTGACGACTGCATCTGTGCTACCTCCTGCACCCGTGCAGAACTCATGGACTTCATCAACCACCACCAATTTCCATCCTGCACTCAAATTCACTTGGACCATCTCCGACACCTCCCGCCCTTTCTTGATTTCACCATCTCCATCACAGGAAATACAAACCCAATGACTCCCACAACTATCTCGACAACACTTCTTCCCACCCAGCTTCCTGCAAAGCCCCTTACTCCCAATTCTTCCATCTACACTGCATCTGTGCCCAAGATGAGGTGCTCCATATCTGAGACGTCCTCATTCTTTAGGGAACTAGAGAGTTTTTTGAAGACATGACCAAAAAGGTCGATGAGGGCAGAGCTGTAGATGTTGTATACATGGATTTCAGTAAGGCATTCAACAAGGTTCCACATGGTAGGTTGCTCTGGAAAGTTAGATCATATGGTATCCAAGGAGGGATAGCTAAATGGAAAACAAATTGGCTTCATGGAAGGAAGCAGAGGGTGATAGTGGAAGGTTGCTTCTCGGACAGAAGGCTGTTACTAGTGGTGTGCCTCAGGGTTCGGTGCTGGGCCCGTTACTGTTTGACATCTACATCAATGATATGGATGAGAAAATACAGGGAAAGATTAGCAAGTTTGCTGATGATACAAACGTGGGTGGTTTTGCAGATAGTGAAGATAGAAACATTGAAACATAGAAAATAGAGTTCAGGAGGAGACCATTTGGCCCTTCAAGCCAAATTCATGATTCATTGTGAACATGGATGATCATCTACAATCAGTAACCTGTACCTGCCTTCTCTCCATATTCCTTGAGTCCACAAGCTCTTGGAGCCCTATCTAACTCTCTTTTAAATTCATTTTAAATTAAGGGGAGTAGGAGGCAACTGTGGCTGACAAGGGATGTTAGTGATGGAATAAAACTAAAAGAAAAGATGTATAACACAGCAAAGTGTAGCAGGAAGCCAGAGGATTGGGAAACTTTCATAGAACAACAGAAGGTAACAAAACGGGCAATACGGGCTGAAAAGATGAAGTACGAGTGGAAGCTGGCCAAGAATATAAAGAAGGACAGTAAAAACTTCTTTAGGTATGTTAAGAGAAAAAGAGTCGCAAAGACAGATGTGGGTCCCTTGAAGGCAGACACGGGTGGAATTATAATGGGTAACAAGGAAATGGCAGAAGAGTTGAACAGGTACTTTGGATCTGTCTTCACTAAGGAAGACACAAACAATCTCCCAGATGTACTGGAGGACAGAGGATCTAGGGGGGTAGAGGAAATGAAAGAAATTTTCATTAGGCGAGAAATAGTATTGGGTAGACAAATGAGACTGAAGGATGATAAATCCCCAGGGCCTGATGGTTTGCATTCCAGAGTACTCAGGGAGGTGGCTCTAGAAATAATGGATGCATTGATGATCATTTTCCAATGTTCAATAGATTCAGGAACAGTTCCTGTGCATTGGTGGATAGCCAATGTTATTCCACTTTTCAAGAAAGGAGCAGGAGAAAAAAAACGGGGAATTATAGATCAGTTAGCCTGACATCGGTGGTGAGAAAGATATTGGAGTCAATTATTAAAGAGGTAAATACATTTGGATAGCAGTAAAAGGATAAGTCCAAGTCAGCATGGATTTCTGAAAGAGAAATCATGCTTGACTAATCTTCTGGAATTTTTTGAGGATGTGACAAGTAAAATGGATGAAGTGGAGCCAGTGGATGTCGTGCATCTAGACTTTCAGAAAGCCTTTGATAAGGTCCTGCACGGGAGATTGGTGACTAAAATTAGAGTACATGGTATTGGGGGTAGAGTGTTGACATGGATAGAGAATCGGTTGGCAGACAGGAAGCAAAGAGTAGGAGTAAACGGGTCCTTTTCAGAATGGCAGGAAGTGGTGAGTGGAGGGCCGCAAGGCTCGGTGTTTACTATTTTACTACAGTGAATTGGCCTCCACTGCCTTCTGTGGCAGAGAATTCCACAAATTCACAACTCTGGGTGAAAAAGTTTCTTCTCACCTCAGTTTTAAATGGTCTCCCCTTTATTCTGTGACTGTGTCTCCTGGTTCTGGACTCCCCCAAACGTTGGGAACATTTTTCCTGCATCTAGCTGGTCTAGTCCTTTTATAATTCTATACGTCTCTATAAGATCCCCTCTCATCCTTCTAAACTCCAGTGAATACATGCCAAGTCTTTCCAATCTTTCCTCATATGACAGTCCCTCCATCCCAGGGATTAACCTGGTGAACCTACGCTACACTGCCTCAATAGCAATGACGTCCTTCCTCAAATTAGGAGACCAAAACTGCACACAGTACTCCATATGTGGTCTCACCAGGGCCCGAGACAACTGCAGAAGGACTTCTTTGCTCCTGTAATCAAATCCACTCGTTATGAAGGCCAACATGCCATTAGCTTTCTTCACTGCCTGCTGTACCTGCATGTTTCCTTTCAGTGACTGGTGTACAAGAACACCAAGGTCTCGTTGCACTTCCCCTTTACCTAATCTGACACTATTGAGATAATAATCTGCCTCCTTATTTTTGCCGCCAAAGTGGATAACCTCACATTTATCTATATTATACTGCATCTGCCAAGTATCTACCCACTCACTCAACCTGTCCAAGTCATCCTGTAAACTCCTAACATCCTCTTCGCAGTTCACGCTGCCACCTAGCTTTGTGTCATCCGCAATCTTCCTATTGTTACATCTAATTCCATCATCCAAATCATTAATATATATTGTAAATAGTTGCGGCCCCAGCACCGAGCCTTGCGGCACTCCACTCTCCACTGCCTGCCATTCTGAAAAGATCCGTTTATTCCTGCTCTTTGCTTCCTGTCTGCCAACCAATTCTCTATTCTTGTCAACACCCTACCCCCAATACCATGTGCTCTAATTTTGCTCACCAACCTCCCGTGTGGGATCTTATCAAAGGCTTTCCGAAAGTCTAGATACACTACATCCACTGGATCTCCTTCATCCATTTTACTTGTCACATCCTGAAAAAATTCCAGAAGATTAGTCAAGCAGGATTTCCCCTTCATAAATCCATGCTGACTTGGACCAATCCTTTTACCGCCATCCAAATACGCCGTTATTACCTTGTTAATAGGGCGGCACGGTAGCGCAGCGGTAGAGTTGCTGCTTTACAGCGAATGCAGCGCCGGAGACTCAGGTTCGATCCTGACTACGGGTGCTGCACTGTAAGGAGTTTGTACGTTCTCCCCGTGACCTGCGTGGGTTTTCTCCGAGATCTTCGGTTTCCTCCCACACTCCAAAGACGTACAGGTATGTAGGTTAATTGGCTGGGTAAATGTAAAAAATTGTCCCTAGTGGGTGTAGGATAGTGTTAATGTACGGGGATCACTGGGCGGCACGGACTTGGTGGGCCGAAAAGGCCTGTTTCCGGCTGTATATATATGATGATGATGATGATGATAAATGACTCCAGCATCTATCCCACCACCGATGTCAGGCTAACTGGTCTATAATTCCCCGTTTTCTCTCTCGCTCCTTTCTTGAAAAGTGGGATAACATTAGCCACGCTCCAATCCACAGGAACTGACCCTGAATCTATTGAACATTGCCAAATGATCACTAATGCGTACACAATTTCTTGAGCCACCTCCTTGAGTACCCTGGGATGCAGACCATCAGGCCCTGGGGATTTATCAGTCCCATCAGTCTACCCAATACTATTTCTCGCCAAATGAAATTTTATTTCAGTTCCTCTGTCTCCCTTGATCCTCTGTCCACTAGTACACCGGGGAGATTGTTTGTGTTTTCCTTCGTGAAGACAGATCCGAAGTACCTGTTGAACTCTTCCGCCATTTCCTTGTTACCCATAATAATTTCACCCGTTTCTGCCTTCAAGGGACCCAAATTTGTCTTTACTAATCTTTTTCTATTAACATATCTAAAGAAGCTTTTACTGTCCTTTATATTCTTGGCCATCTTCACTTCGCACCTCATCGTTTCAGCTTGCATTGCCCTTGTTGTTATCTTCTGTTGTCCTTTGAAAGTTGCCCAATGTTGAAAGTTGAAAGTTCCCGCTACTCTTTGCTATCTTTTCCATCTTTAGTTTTATTCCATCTTTAACTTCCCTTGCCAGCCATGGTTGTCTCTTACTCCCCTTAGAATCTTTCTTCCTCTTTGGAATGAAATGATCCTGCATCTTCTGAATTAAGCCCAGAAATTCCTGCCATTGCTGTTGCACCGTCATTCCTGCTGGGATCCTTTTCCATTCGACCTTGGCCGGCTCCTCACTCATGCCTTCATTGTTCCCTTTGGTCAACTGCAACACTGACACTGATGGTCGTGAAAGATTGCAGCAGGATCTTGATCGATTGGCCAGGTGAGCTGAGGAATGGTTGATGGAATTTAATACAGAGAAATGTCAGGTGTTGCATTTTGCAACATCTAACAAGGGCAGGATCTACACAGTGAATGGTAGTCCTCTGGGGAGTGTTGTAGAGCAGAGGGATCTAGGAGTGCAGGTGCATGGTTCCTTCAAGGTCAAGTCGTAGGTAGATAAAGTGGTCAAAAAAGCTTGTGGCACATTGGCCCTCATCGGTCAGAATATTGCGTATAGAATTTGGGAGGTCATGTTGCAGTTGTACAAGATGTTGGTGAGACCACATTTAGAGTATTGTGTTTAGTTCTGGGCACCGTGTTGTTGGATATTGTCAAGCGTGAAAGGGTTCAGAAACGATTTATGAGGATGTTGCCAGGACTAGAGGGTGTGAGCTATTGGGAGAGGTTGAGTAGGTTGGGTCTCCATTCCTGGGAACACAATAGGATGAGTGGTGATCTTATAGAGGTGTACAAAATCATGAAAGGAGTAGATCGGACAGAATTGGGTAAGAAGGAACTGCGGATACTGGTTTAAACCGAAAATGACACAAAAAGCTGGAGTAACTCAGTGGACAGGCAACATTTCTGGAGGGAAAGAAAGGGTGATGTTTCGGGTCGAGATCCTTCTTCAGCTGTGGGCTATTTGAAGTTAGAGAAGTCAATGTTCATACCGCTGGGGTGTGAGCTGCCCAAGCGAAATATGAGGTGCTGTTCTTCCAATTGCGCTGGGCCTCACTCTGACAATGGAGGAGCCCCAGGGCAGAAAGGTTAGATTGGGAATAGAAGGGTGAGTTAAAGTGTTAAACAACCGGGAGATCAGATAGGTTAAAGCGGACTGAGCAGATGTGTTCAGCGAAGCGATTGCTGAGCCCGTGCTTGGTCAAACAGCAGATGAGGTTGGAGGAGGTGCAAGTGAACCTCTGCCTCACCTGAAAAGACTGTCGGGGTCCTTGGATGGAGTTGAGGAGGGAGGTAAAAGGACAGGTGTTGCATCTACTGCGGTTGCAGGGGAAAGTACCTGGGGAGGGGGTGGTTTGGGTGAGAATGGATGAGTTGATCAGGGAGTTGCGGAGGGAACGATCTCTGGGGAAAGCAGATAGGGGAGGAGATGGGAAGATGTGGCCAGTAGTGGGATCCCGTTGGAGGTGGGGAAAGTGTTGGAGGATTATATGTTGTACGGGACGGCTGATGGGGTGGAAGGTCAGGACAAGGGGGACTCTGTCCTTGTTGTGAATGGGTGGAGGGGGAGCAAGAGTGGAGCTGCGGGATATTGAGGAGACCCTAGTGAGAGCCTCATCTGTAATGGAAGAGGGGAACCCCCATTTCCTAATGAATGAGGAAATCTCCGATGATCTAGTTTGGAAAACCTCATCCTGGGCGCAGATGCAGAGTAGATGGAGGAATTGGGAGTTGGGGATAGAGTCTTTACAGGAAGCAGGGTGGGAAGAAGTGTAGTCTGGATAGCTATGGGAGTCACAAAATGCTGGAGTAACTCAGCGGAACAGGCAGCATCTCTGAAGAGAAGGAATGGGTGATGTTTTGGGTCGAGACCCTTCTTCAGCGATGGGTTTGTAGTAGATGTCAGTTAATAGTCCGTCTCCTGTGATGGAGACGCTGAGATCCAGAAACGGAAGGGAGATGTCGGAAATGCTCCGTGAATTTGAGTGGAAATTAGTGCTGAAGTTGACGAAGACAGTGAGTTCTGCATGGGTGCAGGAGGCAGCACCGATGCAGTCGTTTATGTAGCGGAGGTAGAGTTGGGGGATAGGGACAGTGTATGCCTGGAATACGGATTGTTCGATGTACCCTACAAAGAGGCAGGCTTAGCTGGGTCCCATGCAAGTGCCCATAGCTACGCCTTGGATTTGGAGGAAGTGGGAGGAGTCGAAGGAGAAGTTGTTGAGGGTAAGGACCAGCTCTGGTTGGCAGAGGAGAGTTTTAGCAGACGGAAATTGGCTGGTTCTGTGGTCGAGGAATAAACGGAGGGCTTTAAGACCTTCCTGGTGGGGAATGGATGTGCAGAGTGACTGGACATCCATGGTAAAGATGAGGGAATGGGGGGCCTGGAAAACAGAAGTCATTAAAGAGATGAAGAGCGTGTGAGTTAGTCTTGGACATAGGTAGGGAGTGATTGGAGCAGGGGGGATAGGGATGGAGTCGAGGTAGGTGAAATTAATTCGGTGGGACATGAACAAGCAGAAACAATGGGTCTGTCAGGACAGTTCTGTTTGTGAACTTTGCGGGAGAAGATCAAATCAGGCCGTGCGGGGGCTGGGGAACAATAAGGTTGGAGCCTATGGACGAGCAGAGAGAGCAGAAGTAATACAAGCAGAAATGTTGTGTGATATTAAGGTCTGATGCTTGTCTGTGGGGTCATGGTCCATGGATAAGTAGGAGGAGGCATCTTGAGAGTTATCGCCGTGTCTCTACAAATCTGATTGAGTTTGTTTGAAGTCGTGTCTAGAAAGATCGAAGAGAGCAGAGCTGTATGTAGGGACTTCAGCAAAGCATTCGACAAGATGCAACATGGCCGGGCTGCTGTGGAAGGTTAGATCACACGGGGTACAAAGAGAGATAGCTGAATGGATAGAAAATTGGCTTCATGGAAGGAAGGTGATGGTGGAAGGTTGCTACTCAGACTGGAGGCCTGTGAGACTCGTTGGTGTGCCTCAGGGTTCGATGCTGGGCTCGTTACTGTTTGTCATCTATAGCAATGATTTTGATGAGAACACACATGGCAAGATTAGCAAGTTTGATGATAATACAAAACTGGGTGGTTTTGCAGGTAGTGAAGATGGTTGTGAAAATTTGCAGCAGGATTTTGATCGATTGGCCAGGTTGGTCTTAGGAATGGTTTAGTTTAGTTTAAAGATACAATGTGAAAACAGGCCTTCGGCCCACCGACTCCGCAACAACCAGCGATCTGCGCACACTCACAGCTATCCTACACACACTGGGGGACAATTTTTACTTATCCCAAGCCAATTAACCTACAAACCTGTATATCTTTGGAGTGTGGGAGGAAACCGAAGATCTCGGATAAAACCCTTGTGGCCATGGGGAGAACATACAAACTCTAGTAGGCTGGGTCTCTATTCCTTGGAGCGTAGGAGGATGAGGGGATATCTTATAGAGGTGCATTCAAATCATGACGAGGAATAGATCGGGTAGATGCACAGTCTTTTACCCAGAGGACATAGGTTTTAAAGTGAAGGGGAAATGATTTAATAGGAATCCGAGGGGTAACTTTTTTCACACAGGGGGTGGTGGGGTGTATGGAATAAGCTGCTAGAGGAGGTAGTTGAGCCTTGGACTATCCCATTGTTTAAGAAACAGTTGGACAGGTACATGGATAGGGCAGGTTTGGAGGTATATGGACCAAGCGCATTGCAAGTGAGATGAGGGTAGCCGGGATACCGTTGGCCAGTGTGGGCGAGTAGGGCCGAAGGGCCTTTCCACATCTGTATCATGCTATGACTCTAGGAATCAGAGGAGTACCTTTTTCACACAAAGGGTGGTGGAGGTATGGAACACGCTGGCAGTGGAGGTAGTTGACGCAGTGACTGTCCCAAATTACAACTATGTGTCTCTTCTGCCCCCCTCTTGAATGGCTCCCTTTGCCTGGTCCACCAGTGTACTGACTTTCCCACCAGATAAGGGACCGACAGGACTCATTGCCTCAAAAAGGCAGTCAGCGTCATCAGAGACCCATATCACCCTGGCCATACTCTCATGTCGATCCTACCATCGGGAAGAAGGTGTCGGAGCCTGAAAAATGTAGCGTCCAGATTCAGCAGCAGATTCTCTACAACTGCCAGACAAAGCTCAGAACGCTTTGACTTGGAGGCACTGATTTTGACTTTGCACTGTTATTAAACAGACAATTATAAGTATATATATATATATATATATATATCAACGTGTATAGTAGTCCATATATATACTTTTACACACATATACATTTACATGTCTGTTGTGCTGCTACAATAAACATTGTCTATAAAACACCCTTGACGACCAGCTGTAGATATGGTCACGAGTAACCACACTGGGGGTCCACCAGGTCTCACTTCATGCAGCAACAGCACACCCACGTGATCCTGCATCCTTTCTTTCTTTTGCCCCCCCTTGAATGGCTCCCTGATCTATGGTGCCATGGTTCCATGGTTTAATTGCTCATCTATATACTAAAACGTTTGTTTGTTTCTTTGTTCCTGAACTACAGCCAAAACGGTACACGATAGCCGGACAATTACAGTCCCACCTTACTCACCGTCGTCCCTTTGGTGCTAATGGAAGAAGTTTCATTGAAATCGTTGTTTACATTTTATAAAGGGTGCCATTGACTAGTTGCATCACGGCCTGGTTCGGCAGGTCGAACGCCCAGGAACCAAGAAGATTGCAAAAAATGGTGAACATTGCCTGGTTCACCAGGGTACTGACACCCAGGACCTATAGGACTCACTGCCTTAAAAAGGCAACCTGCATTTTTCTCAGTCAATTGCTTTCTGCAACGGCCAGGAAGCGAGCGGGCAAGATCATCTCTGACCCTTCTCACCCTGGCCACAAACTCTTTGAAGGACTTCCCTCTGGAAGGTGACTCCGGACTGTCAAAGCCGCCACATCCCGACATAAAACCGTTTTTTTCCCGCGAATAGTAGAACTACTCAATAACCAAAAGTCGGCAGCCTCTTTTTGCTCTGGTTTATTTCATTCACAGGAAGGGTTTAGAGTGCTTGGGGCAAATGAGACTAGCCCAATATGCCAACTTGTTTGGACAGAATGTGGACAGAAGGGCCTGTTTTGGTGCTGGGTGACCCGAGTTAGTTGGTAGGGATATATACAGGATATATACATTCCCTCTCATACATTTGCCCACTACCATTACAGATCCTGTTCAATGTTGCCCATCATTGCGGTTGTTAGAGGAAGTTCACCGACTGGAAACAATGAACGTCATTCCAGAGACCCACAATAGGTGTCGGCTTGCTTGCTTTGCATGTTTATCCAAAACATATATCAACTGCACTGCCATCCCACCCTGCAGTTCATTCACTTGAGAAGCAGAAGTGGAAAGTAGTCGCTGAGCTGTCACCGAACACACCACTCGCGGAAGATTGTTGCCAAGACTGAGGAGGTTGTAGGTGGTCACATCTCCCTTCATCTCAGACAGCAACATCACTACAGATCCAGGTATGAAGACAGCTGCAACACTTCATCAAGCTCAGAACTTTACCTTTGGTTGTTAACTGATTGGGTGTATGGATGTGAGTGTGTGTGTAAGTGAGTGTGTGTGTGTGAGTGAGTGTGTGTGTGAGGCTCTGTGTGAGTGTGTGTGTGTGTGGGGGGGGGGGCGGGTTTAGTTTTGCTTAGTGCAGGGGTCAGCAACCTATTTTTGGGGGCCAAGAGACAAAATCGAAGATATTATGTAGGTACTTATTTAACAGGGATATCAAACACGGTTTTATTAACACCATCGGTAAATGGATTTCCCTTGCTTAGATAACAAATGAACCACTCGGAATGGCAGGACTGTCGTACGTTAAAAGACTGGAGTGACTGGGCTTGTATACTCTGGAATTTAGGATGAGAGGGGATCTTATAAAAAAAAAATCATATTATTATGGGATTGGACACATTAGAGGCAGAAAACATATTCTACAGTTTAAGAATAAGGGGATGAGGAAAAACTACAGAGGCCAATTCCCTGGATGCTTTCAAGTCAAGTCAATTTTATTTGTATAGCACATTTAAAAACAACCCACGTTGACCAAAGTGCTGTACATCTGATTAGGTACTAAGGAAAAAACGAAACATACATAACAGCATATACAAAACAGTTCACAGCGCCTCCTCAATGGGCCTCAAACGCTAGGGAGTAGAAATAGGTTTTGAGCCTGGGCTTAAAGGAGTCGATGGAGGGGGCAGTTCTGATGGGGAGAGGGATGCTGTTCCACAGTCTAGGAGCTGCAACCGCAAAAGCGCGGACACCCCTGAGCTTAAGCCTAGACCGCGGGATAGTGAGTAGCCCCAAGTCGGCCGACCTGAGGGACCTGGAGTTAGAGAGGTGGGTTAGAAGGTTTTTGATGTAGAGGGGGGAATGTCCATTTAGGGCTTTATACGTGAATATGAGTAGCTTGAAGTTGATTCTGTACCGTACAGGGAGCCAGTGTAGAGAGGCCAGAATCGGCGTGATGTGGTCCCTTTTTCGGGTACCCGTCAGGAGTCTCGCTGCGGCGTTTTGGACCAGTTGCAGGCGGGACAGGGAAGATTGGCTGATCCCAGTGTATAGGGAGTTGCAGTAGTCTAGGCGGGAGGAAATGAAAGCGTGAATGATTTTTTCAGTGTCGCCGAATTGGAGGAAAGGTTTGATTTTAGCTATGGTACGAAGTTGGAAGAAGTTGGCTTTTACCACAGCGTTGACTTGCTTATCAATCTTTAATGCAGAGTCAAATATCACGCCAAGGTTTTTGACATGCGGTTTGACTAGGCAGGATAGGCTTCCAAGACTGCCTGTTATCGATTTGATGGAGTGGGGGGGGGGGGGGGGGGGGGGGATAGGATGACCTCAGACTTGCTCTCGTTTAATTGGAGGAAGTTCTGTGCCATCCAACATTTTATGTCCTCAAGGCAGTGTAAGAGGCTGTTTAAATATGACTGGTTGTTGGGTTTCAGGGGGAGGTAAAGCTGAGTGTCATCGGCATAGCAGTGGAAAGAAATGCCGTGCCTTTGAATGATTTGGCCAAGGGGGAGCATAGATAGAGCTCTTAATGATAGCGGAGTCAAGGGATGTGGGGAGAAGGCAGGAACGGGGTACTGATTGGGGATGATCAGCCATGATCACGGTGAATTGTGGTGCTGGCTCGAAGTGTTTCAATTGACGAATTTTGTTTCTTATGAAGATTGCCTAGCAAGCATTACTTTTATGATTGGTATTAACTTACAGTCCTAGGCTACAAGAAAGTTGTGATGAGAAAGACAAAAAACGATACTATTTTGGCTGAGATTGTTTCGGCAGCAACACCCTTTCCATTAATAAACCATTTGAAATCGAACATTAGCTGACACAAATGTAGACCTAACGAAACATATTGTAAATGTAGGCTACACAACTGCACCTATTTTTTATTAGCCTGCTTCCAGCAATCAAACTCAGAAAATGAACACAGTTAGCCTCTAATTTTTATTGAAGTGATCACATTACATGTCCAGTGCTTCGAACACTGTCACTCAGTTTTCACTTGCTGCTTCCAGACACCTGACACCTCTTGGCTTTAACCAGCCTGTCAACGGCAGGGACCCCAGGTAGACACAAAATGCTGGAGTAACTCAGCGGGTCAGGCAGCATCTCTGGAGAGAAGGAATGGGTGACGTTTCGGGTCGCGACCCTTCCCCAGAAGAGTCTGAAGAAGGGTCTCGACCCGAAATGTCACCCATTCTTTCTCTCCAGAGATGCTGCCTGTCCCAGTGAGTCACTCCGGCATTTTCTGTCTACTCTCCAGAATCAGTACCCCATTCCTGCTTTCTCCCCACATCCCTTGATTCCATTAGTGCTAAGCGCTAAATCGAACTTTTGAACATCCAAGGAATTGGCCTTCATTGCCTTCTGCGGCAGAGAATTCCACAGATTCACAACTCTCTGGGCTCGCAGGCATTGATGCCTAAAGCCACATCTCACACAAAGTTAGATGGTTATCGGAAGTAATCTAACGCGGAGACTAAACCAGATCACACTGATCAAGGGTCTCGATCCGAAACGTCACCCATTCCTTCTCTCCAGAGATGCTTCCTGTCCCGCTGAGTTACTCCGGCTTTTTGCGTCTCTTTGTTTTAAACCAGCATCTGGCGCTTCGTCCTCCACTCTTCCCGCACATTCACTGACGCCAGCAAAGTGCCAATGTCAGCTGAATGTGCTGATGGTGCAGTCGGACCCTACTCTATAAAACCGCGCCGAGGTCACCGCGGCCGGGAGCTGGGATTCACACCGCACTGATCATGGACACTCGCTGGGATCTGCAGTGCCGGCAGAATCTGCCACGATTTCATGGTGACTCTGAAGACCCTCCCGGACACCGACCACCAGGGATAGAGAGGGGGTAGAGACAGAGAGAGAGAAAGGGCAGAGATAGGGAGAGGAGAGGGGGTGTCAGAGGAGAGGGGGGCAGAGGGGAGTGAGGAGGGGAGAGTCAGAGAGGAGACAGAGGGGGGAGGGAGCGGGGATGAGGGGGGAGTCAGGGGAGGAAGAGAGAGTCAGTGGAGGGCAGAGAGAGAGGGGGCGGGTGACTGGGGAAAGGGCCAAAAGGGAGATCAGGAAAGAGAGGGGTGGGTGGAAGGGGAGAGAGGAAGAGGGAGTGACAATGAAGAGGGTGAGAGAAAGCGAGAAGAGAGTGAAGGGCTGGAGAGAGAGAGAGAGAGAGAGAGAGAGAGAGAGAGAGAGAGAGAGAGAGAGAGAGAGAGAGAGAGAGAGAGAGAGAGAGAGAGAGAGAGAGAGAGAGAGAGAGAGAGAGGGGCAACGAGAGGAGGCGAAAATATAAACAAGAAGCGGCACGTGGGGAAGAAAGATCGAGCAGAAGGAAGTGGAAGAAAACCTGGGGCAGATAGAATGGACGGCGGGAGAGAGGTGGGAAATGTGTGGAGTGGGGAAGTGAAGCAGGAGAGTGGGAATTAGGGAGGAGACAGTGATTCTCGGACTGGAGGTGGAGCTGAGCGGGGACATGGGTTAGGGATAGTCGGTATCGATCCACGGACCGAAGAAGGGCCTCGACCCGAAACGTCACCCATTCCTCCTCTCCAGAGATGCTGCCGGTCCCACTGAGATACTCCAGCACTTTGTACCTGTCCATGTTCTCCAGAGTTACTCCAGCACTTTGTACCTGTCCATGTTCTCCAGAGATGCTCCCGCTGAGATACTCCAGCACTTTGTACCTGTCCATGTTCTCCAGAGATGCTGCCTGTCCCGCTGAGATACTCCAACACTCTGTGTCTACCTACCGTTCAAGGCAAGTCAAATCTACCTTATTTGTCACATACACATACAATATGTGCAGTGACATGAAAGTGCCAATGCCTGCGGATTGTGCTAAAACTATAAAACAGAATAGAAAATTTAAAAAAAAGACACAACACAAAAAATAAATTAATACAGTAAATTAGTCCCTGGTGAGAAAGAATTAACAGTCCTGATGGCCTGTGGGAAGAAACTCCGTCTCATCCTCTCTGTTTAATCGGTTGGTCTGTGGTTCTGTGTGCCCACGGATATTTGACCGGATGGGATCGGCAGGGAGAATACTGTGGTATCTCCCTCACTTTTAACGTGACCAGTGCCCAGTGAAGTCTTTGGTTACCGAGTGCACACGTAGTGACGGGGTTCGGAGACCACTCTGGGGCAGACAGTACCTCTGTGCTAAAGAATACGGCTGTCTTGGAGTGCGGTCTAGATTCTCCGGTGTGAGAGCGTGGGTTGCCGCGGCTTTGTGTGTAAACAATAGACAATAGACAATAGACAATAGGTGCAGGAGTAGGCCATTCAGCCCTTCGAGCCAGCACCGCCATTCAATGCGATCATGGCTGATCACTCAATCAGTACCCCGTTCCTGCCTTCTCCCCATACCCCCTCACTCCGCTATCCTCAAGAGCTCTATCCAGCTCTCTCTTGAAAGCATCCATGTAAAGGCGGATGCTGGAGTTTGAGAGTTATAGGTGTATCACCAAACCAGCCTCTAGTTCAGTGGATCATTGAGGGGGGATCTTATAGAAACTTACAACATTCTTAAGGGGTTGGAGAGGCTAAATGCAGGAAGATTGTTCCCGATGTTGGGGAAGTCCAGAACAAGGGGTCACAACTTAAGGATAAGGGGGAAGTCTTTTAGGACCGAGATGAGAACGTTTTTTTTCACACAGAGTGGTGAATCTGTGGAATTCTCTGCCACAGAAGGTAGTTGAGGCCGGTTCATTGGCTATATTTAAGAGGGAGTTAGATGTGGCCCTTGTGGCTAAAGGGATCAGGGGGTATGGAGAGAAGGCAGGTACGGGATACTGAGCTGGATGATCAGCCATGATCATATTGAATGGCGGTGCAGGCTCGAAGGGCCGAATGGCCTACTCCTGCACCTATTTTCTATGTTTCTATGTTTCTATCAGGCGTTTGGAAGGGCATCTGTGGTCTAGTTTCCTAGTATTACTTTTCCCCCAAAACATCAGTTATACGTTGGAAAATACGTTCTCTTTAATTCCGATTCCAACATCCCAGAAGAAATACAGAACGTTCCGACGTCTCGGTTGAAACTTCTCATGTTAAAAAAAAGAGGGAATGAAACGGTTCGTTTTCTTCCCGCTGTTTCCCTTTTTGGGGGTGAAATGCAACAGACTTCTGTGGTGTTTTCTTTTTGCCTTTTGGTTGTTGGTGCTTCCAGTCCACTCCAGTCCGTCGCACAGCTCCCCCCCTCCGCACCCCGCTCCCCCCCCCCCTCCGCACCCCGCTCCCCCCCTCCGCACCCCGCTCCCCCCCTCCGCACCCCGCTCCCCCCCCCCTCCGCACCCCGCTCCCCCCCTCCGCACCCCGCTCCCCCCCTCCGCACCCCGCTCCCCCACCCCTCCGCACCCCGCTCCCCCCCCCCCTCCGCACCCCGCTCCCCCCCTCCGCACCCCGCTCCCCCCCCTCCGCACCCCGCTCCCCCCCCCTCCGCACCCCGCTCCCCCCCTCCGCACCCCGCTCCGGTCCAGTCGCGGACTCGCAGCTATCGTCGCCGAGCCGGGTGGGACTGGCAACTGGCACTGCGCCCGCCCGCACCCACCCCCCCCCACGCCCGCACCCACCCTCCCCCCACACCCACCCTCCCCCCCCCCGCACCCACCCTCTCACCCCGGACCCACCCACTCTCCCCCCCGCACCCACCCCCCTGCACCCATTCTCCCCCCGCACCCACCCCCCTGCAACCATTCTCCCCCCGCACCCACCCCCCCTGCACCCACCCCCCCCTGCACCCACCCCCCCTGCACCCACTCTCCCCCTGCACCCACCCCCCCTGCACCCACTCTCCCCCTGCACCCACCCCCCTGCACCCACCCCCCTGCACCCATTCTCCCCCCGCACCCACCCTCCCTGCACCCACCCCCCTGCACCAACCCCTCTGCACCCACTCTCCCCCCCCGCACCCACTCTCCCCCCCGCACCCAACCCCCCCCCCCCCCCCCCCCGCATCCACCCCCCCCCCCCGCAATCAGGCCCTGGGGATTTATCAGCCTTCAGTCCCATCAGTCTACCCAACACCATTTCCTGCCTAATGTGGTTTCCTTCAGTTCCTCCGTCACCCTAGGATCTCTGGCCACTAGAACATCTGGGACAGATCCAAACTACCGGTTCAACTCATCTGCCATTTCCTTGTTCCCCATAATAAATTCCCCCGCTTCTGTCTTCAAGGGACCCACATTTGCCTTGACTATTGTTTTTCCTCTTTACATACCTAAAAAAGCTTTTACTATCCTCCTTTATATTCATATCATATCATATCGTATGATATGAAAAAGCTTTTACTATCCTCCTTTATAACATATAACATATAACAACTACAGCATGGAAACAGGCCTGTCCGGCCCTACCAGTCCACGCCGACCATTCTCCCTGACCTAGTCTCATCTACCTGCACTCAGACCATAACCCTCCAATCCCCTCCTATCCATATACCTATCCAATTTACTCTTAAATAATAAAATCGAGCCAGCCTCCACCACTTCCACCGGAAGTCCATTCCATACAGCCACAACCCTCTGAGTAAAGAAATTCCCCCTCATGTTACCCCTAAACCTTTGTCCCTCAATTCTGAAGCTATGTCCCCTTGTTGGAATCTTCCCCACTCTCAAAGGGAAAAGCCTACCCACGTCAACTCTGTCCGTCCCTCTCAAAATTTAAAAAACCTCTATCAAGTCCCCCCTCAACCTTCTACGCTCCAAAGAATAAAGACCCAACCTGTTCAACCTCTCTCTGTAGCCTAAGTGCTGAAACCCAGGCAACATTCTAGTAAATCTCCTCTCTACCCTCTCCATTTTGTCGACATCCTTCCTATAATTTGGCGACCAGAACTGCACACCATACTCCAGATTCGGCCTCACCAATGCCCTGTACAATTTCAACATTACATCCCAACTTCTATACTCGATGCTCTGATTTATAAAGGCAAGCATACCAAACGCCTTCTTCACCACCCTATCCACATGAGATTCCACCTTCAGGGAACAATGCACAGTTATTCCCAGATCCCTCTGTTCCACTGCATTCCTCAATTCCCTACCATTTACCCTGTACGTCCTATTTTGATTTGTCCTACCAAAATGCAGCACCTCACACTTATCAGCATTAAACTCCAACTGCCATCTTTCAGCCCACAGGCCCAAGTCTCTCTGTAGACTTTGAAAATCTACCTCACTATCAACTACTCCACCTATCTTAGTATCATCTGCATATTTACTAATCCAATTTGCCACACCATCATCCAGATCATTAATGTAAATGACAAACAACAGTGGACCCAACACAGATCCTTGGGGCACTCCACTAGACACTGGCCTCCAACCTGACATACAATTGTCAACCGTTACCCTCTGGTATCTCCCATTCAGCCATTGTTGAATCCATCTTGCAACCTCACTATTAATACCCAACGATTTAACCTTCTTAATCAACCTTCCATGTGGAACCTTGTCAAATGCCTTACTGAAGTCCATATAGACAACATCCACAGCCTTGCCCTTATCAATTTCCCTGGTAACCTCTTCAAAAAATTCAAGAAGATTAGTCAAACATGACCTTCCAGGCACAAATCCATATTATTGGCTAGTTTACCCTCGTACCTCACCTTTTCTCTCCGTATTGCCTTCTTAGTCATCTTCTGTTGCTCCTTAAAAGTGTCCCAATCCTCTGGCTTCCCACTCTTCTTGGCTTTGTGGTTCTCTTTTATTTTTATGCTGTCCTTGACTTCCCTTGTCAGCCACGGGTGTCTCTTTACTTCCCTTAGAATCCGCCCGCCCCCACACGCCTGCACCCTCCCGCCCACATCCTCCCGCCCGTCCGCACCCTCCCGCCCGGCCGCACCCTCCTACACGCCCGCACCCTCCCGCCCGCCCGCACCCTCCCGCCCGGCCGCACCCTCCTACACGCCCGCACCCTCCCGCCCGCCCGCACCCTCCTACACGCCCGCACCCACCCGCCTGCACCCACCCGCCCACATCCTCCCGCCCGCCCGCACCCTCCCGCCCGGCCGCACCCTCCCGCCCGCCCGCACCCTCCCGCCCGGCCGCACCCTCCTACACGCCCGCACCCTCCCGCCCACATCCTCCCGCCCGTCCGGCCGCACCCTCCTACACGCCCGCACCCTCCCGCCCGGCCGCACCCTCCCGCTCGGCCGCACCCTCCTACACGCCCGCACCCTCCCGCCCGCCCGCACCCTCCCGCCCGGCCGCACCCTCCTACACGCCCGCACCCTCCCGCCCGCCCGCACCCTCCTACACGCCCGCACCCACCCGCCTGCACCCACCCGCCCACATCCTCCCGCCCGCCCGCACCCTCCCGCCCGCCAGCACCCTCCCGCCCGGCCGCACCCTCCTACACGCCCGCACCCTCCCGCCCACATCCTCCCGCCCGTCCGGCCGCACCCTCCTACACGCCCGCACCCTCCCGCCCGGCCGCACCCTCCCGCCCGGCCGCACCCTCCTACACGCCCGCACCCACCCGCCTGCACCCACCCGCCCACATCCTCCCGCCCGCCCGCACCCTCCCGCCCGGCCGCACCCTCCCACACGCCCGCACCCTCCCGCCTGCACCCTCCCGCCCCCCCGCAACTACCCTCCCCCCGCAACTAACCTCCCCCGCACCCCCACCCACTCGCCGACACACTCCCACCATCACGCACCCTCCCACCCGCACCCTCCCGCCCACACACTCCCACCGCCCGCACCCACATGCCCGCACCCTCCCACCCTCCCACCCGCCCGCACCCTCCCGCCCTCCTGCCCCCACCCGCACCCTCCTGCCCCCACCCGCACCCTCCTGCCCCCTCCCACCCGCACCCTCCCACCCGCACCCTCCCTCCGGCACCCACCCGCACCCTCCCTCCGGCGCCCACCCTCGCGCACCCACTCACTGCGCCGGGAGCTGTAGATCACAACCTTCCTCCCTGTTACCACTCACGCGTGCCCCGAACTACAGCCACGACATGCCGCAATAACTGCCGCCCGCCCGCCCTCCACACCACCATTCACAACGCAGTTTTCCCCCAAATCATCCCGCGGGCCGGATTGGACCCTTTCGCGGCCGGATGCGGCCCGCAGGCCGGTAGTTTGACACCCCTGATTTATAGCAAGCCAATTCACCTACAAATCTGTATGTCTTTGGAGTGTGGGAGGAAACCAAAGATCTCGGAGAAAACCCACGCGGTCACGGGGGGATCCTACAGACCCCGTACAGACAGCGCCCGTAGTCAGCATCGAACCCGGGTCACCGGCGCTGCAAGGCAGCAACTCGACCGCTGCGCCACAATGAGGGACATCGCACCTTTGTGTGGGGAGAAGGAGTCCCAGTGAGGAGAGGGGGAGGTCAGTGTGGGGGTGGGGGGTCCCAGTGAGGAGAGGGGGAGGTCAGTGTGGGGGTGGGGGGTCCCAGTGAGGAGAGGTGGAGGTCAGTGTGGGGATGGGGTCCCAGTGAGGAGAGGTGGAGGGCAGTGTGGGGATGGGGTCCCAGTGAGGAGAGGGGGAGGTCAGTGTGGGGGTGGGGGTCCCAGTGAGGGAGAGAGGGGATATCACACCTCTGTGTGTGTGTGTGTGTGTGTGGGGGGGGGGGTCCAGTCAGGGAGAGGGGGAGATCATACCTTTGTGGGGGGGGGGAGGGGTCCAAGTGAGGGAGCAGGAAGGGGGGGGGGAGTGTCCGTTTGAGGGAGCGGGGGTGGGTGTTCGCAGCTTTGTGTGAGGGAGTGAGCTACATTGCCTACTGTAGATTCTGTCCCAGATTACACCTTTGCCTGATTACACCTTTGCTTACATTTCCAGAATGCCACCTGGTGAAGTGGGGTTTCTGCTGCTGATTCTGGGCTCTCTGGGTGAGTAGATACTAACAAGAGTGTGGTGGGGATGCACTGTGCACTGGGTACAATTACTGGATGTTGGTTATGTATTGTCTGTGTGATAAAACGTCATCTGAATCCTCCACAAATACCTCAAATGGTCTAGTGTCCCCGCCCTCCGGAGTAGAGAATTCCAGCGATTCACCGCCCTCTGTGAGAGGAAACTCCGGTGCAGCGTAGGGTCACGAGGTTAATCCCTGAGAGGAGGGAACGTCATATGAGGAAAGATTGGAAAGACTGGGCTTGTATTCACAGGAGATTAGAAGGATGAGAGGGGATCTTGTAGAGACGTATAAAATTATAAAAGGACTGGACAAGCTAGATGCAGGAAAAATGTTCCCAATGTTGGGCGAGTCCAGAACCAGGAACCACAGTCTAAAAGTAAAGGGGAGGCCATTTAAAACTGAGGTGAAAAGAAACGTTTTCACCCAGAGAGTTGTGAAGTTGTGGGATTCTCTGCCACAGAGGGCAGTGGAGCCCAATTTACTGGATGAATTTAAAAGAGAGGTAGATAGAGCTCTAGGGGCTAGTGGAATCAAGGGATATGGGGAGAAGGCAGGCACGGGTTACTGATTGTGGATAATCAGCCATTATCACAATGAATGGCGGTGCTGGCTCGAAGGGCCGATTGGCCTCCTCCTGCATCTATTTTTTATGTTTCTATGTTTCTATGTAATTGCCTATCTCTCTATGCCCTGTTTGTTCAAAGACCTATCAAGATGCCTTTTAAATATTGTTACTGTTCCTGCCTCCACCATCCAGCATCGACCCAATGACACTTTGTGTGGGGAAATTACCACTCTGATCTCCTTAAACCACTTCCATCTTCAACTGGTTCCCTTTGATCTTGGACACCCGTGCGGTGGGATATGGACTCTGGCCATCTACTCTGTCTGTGTCTCTCATAATTTGATATAACTATATCACAGTCATTCCTCAGCCACCTTTGCTCCGGTGAAAACAGACCCTGTCCAATCTCTCATTATAACACAAGCTGGCCAATCCAGGTAACATCCTTGTGAATCTTTTCCACCCCTCTCTTCACATCCACCCTCCAACCACCCCTCAGGATCATGCTTCATTATAAGATCACCCCTCATTCTCGATTCCAAAGACTGGAGACCAAGTCTCATTAGCCACTCCTGATGGGACAATTCTCCTATCAAGAATGAACCAAGTGAATCGCTCTGGACTGCCGGTATATCCTTGTTAAATAGGGGAACCAAAACTGTCACCAGTAAACCAGGTTTGGCCCCACCAGCACCCTGTCCACTTGTACCAATACTTCCTCATTTATAAGCTCCAAGCCCTGAAGCTCTCAATGACCCATAGAGCCTACAGCACGGAAACAGGCCCTTCGGCCCACCTGACCCGTGCTGACCAAGATGTTGCATCTAAGCTAGTTCCCTTTGCCTGCGTTTGGCCCACATCTCTTGAAACAATTCCTATCCATGTACCGGTTCAAGTGTCTTTTACATGATGTTATCGTGCCTGCCTCCCCCCCTCCCCTGGCAGCTCATTCCATATACCCTGCACTGCTGAGTGAAAAGGTTGCCCCTCAGCTTCCTATTAAATCTTGCCTCTCTCACCTTAAAGCTATATCCCCTGGGCCAAAGGCACTGTGAAAACCTCATCTATTCCCCTCATGATTTCATACACATTTATATAATCTCCTCTCAGCCTCCTGGGCTCCAAGGAATAAAGTCCTCTCTGGCCAAACCTCTCCCCATAGCTCAGCCCCTTGACTTCTGCCAACATCTTCCTCAATCCTCTGCGATCTTTCCAGCTTAATGACATCCTTCCAAAAGCAGGGTGACAAAAACCAAACATCCTACTTCAAGTGCGGCCTCGCCAATGCGCTGTACAACTGCCACATGCCAAAATGCAGCAGCTCGCACACATCTGCATTAAGCTCTCATTTCCTCCCACACCCATGCACTCATGGGTTAATCGTCTTCTGTAAACCAATCCTAGTGCAGGAAAGTGGCACAAACGCCAAAGAGTAGTGGATAGGATCAGAGAGAGAGAGTGGGTAAGTGGGTAAATAAGGAACAGGTTTGGAACGAATGGGATTGCTCCACTGTGAGCTATCATGGGGACGATGGCTGGAATGGCCTCCTATGTGGTGCGGTAAGTGGATGTTAAACTGAGGTGATGCTGTTTATTCCACTATTTACAATGAAAGTCCACACGTGGAGCACAGAGAGCTTGTGTGGAAATTACAGAGCAGCCGAAGAAATCCCCAATGAAGGAAGTTCAATAAAACCCATCGTCCGCAGTCCCAGTTGGAAATCCCCACGGTTCAGCAACTGGCTCTACAGATCTTGATAGTCCCCCCCAATCACCGAGACCCCCGATCCCAGAGATCCCTCCCCCCACTCATCGAGATCCCCGTTCCAGAGCCCCTCCCACCAATCACCGAGACCCCCGTTCCAGAGCCCCCCCCAACAATCACCGAGACCCCCGATCCCAGAGATCCCCCCTCCCCCCACTCACCGAGACCGATCCCAGAGATCCCCCCTCCCCCCACCCACCGAGACCCCCGTTCCAGAGCCCCCACCCCATTTGCCGGGACCTCCTTCCCCACAGCTCTGTCCCTCCCAGTCGCTGGAACCCCGAATCCCACGCTCCATTTCATATTCCGGGCCACAGTTCCCACTCTCCCTGTGCCAGTGTCACAATACTGACCTCCGGTGCTGTCTGTGTGGAGTTTGCATGTTCTCCCCGTGACTGCGTAGGTTTCCCCGGGTCTCCAGTTTGTCCCACATCGCTGAGACTTGCTGGGACGTTAATGAACAGCAGTAAAATGTCCCAGTGAGAGTTAATGGCAGGTGATGGGCCGGTGTCAGAGAGTGACCAAGGTGCAGGGGTAAGGAGAGGGGCAATAGGACTGATGAGATCGACCCCCTGGATACTGGCATGAATCCGATGGGCCGAGTGGTCGTCCTTGTGGCAATCAGTTCATGGTGGGACAGCGATGAAGCCGGGCTTAGAGACGTGGGATTGGTGCCAGCGTTTATCCGGGCGATGGTGTCATTGTTCAGGGAGTGAACGGGAGATCATTGGTGCTCGGGGTTGGTGAATGTGGAGATGCAGATGAGGGAGGTGGGGGACAAGAGGCTGGGGACGTGAGCTGAACTTGACATTAACACGGTACATCAATCTGTCCCTCAGCCACAGACTCCACACTGGGTGACCCGTGTGTGACCCATACCGTCCTGGATCAGCCCTGGAGGAGCACGGGTTGTTCCGGCACTGGGTACAGTGGGAAATGGATGGATGATGGAAATCTCGCAGTGGGATGGTACAGATTTAACAGGTAACGTGAGTCGTTCATTGCTGAGAGATTGTACATTGATGGAGAATGTAAACGGGAGACAAGAGACGTGGGAGATGTAGGGAAATGGGAATCTTCAGTTGCTGCAATCGGACGGGACATCAATACTGAGAATGTGGAGATCCCACATTGTGGAGAGAGACCGGGGAAGACGGGAGTGGAGGGAAAACAACATTGAATCATTGAAAATAGGTGAAGGAGAAGGCCATTCGGCCCTTCAAGCCAGCACCGCCATTCATCGTGATCATGGCTGATCGTCCACAATCAGTAACCTGTGCCAAACATCTCCCCATATCCCTTGGATCCACTAGCCCCCAGAGCTCTATCTAACTCTCACTTAAATTCATCCCGTGATTTGACCTCTATTGCCCTCTGTGGCAGAGAATTCCACAAATTCACAACTCTCTGAGTGAAAAAGTTTGTTCTCACCTCAGTTTTAAATGGCTTCCCATTTATTCTAAGACTTTGGCCCCAGGTTATGGACTCGACCAACATTGGGAATTTTTTTCCTGCATCTAGCTTGACCAGTCCTTTTATAATTTTATATGTCTCTATAAGATCCCCTCTCATCATTCTAAACCCCAGTGAATACAAGCCTAGTCTTTTCAATCTTTCCTCATATGACAGTACCGCCATCCCAGGGATCAATCTCGTCAACCTACGCTGCACTGCCTCAATTACAAGGATGTCCTTCCTCAAATTAGGAGACCAAAACTGTACACAATTCTCCAGATGTGGTCTTACCAGGGCCCTAGAAAACTGCAGAAGAACCTCTTTACTCCTATACTGAAATCCTCTTGTTATGAAGGCCAACATTCCATTAGCTTTCTTCACTGCCTGCTGTACCTGCACGCCAACTTTCCGTGACTGGTGTACAAGGACACCCAGGTCTCGCTGCACCTCCCCCTTACCTAACCTGACACTTGTCATGACGATGTGTCATGATGATGATATGCAAATATCGTGACCTGTGTATCAGGTGAGTGGAGAGATGGAAGGTGTGCTTGCTGTGTGCTGAATACTGCAAGGCTGGAAGGTTCCAGTCAGGAGAGACAATAAACATAGAAACTAAGTAATGTAACTTATACAGATTGTGTCTGCATCATTATTACACATCTGAGGCAGAGATGTGACATTGGCGATGAGGATATTTTGGATTTGGATATTTTGGATTCTGAATCTGTGACTACCTGCTGGAAAAACGGTTAGAAAAAGGTCATAATGGCAGTCGCTTGAGCACTTCACGGAGTTCCACACTCGATCCAACGGGTGCTGCGAGTACCGTCAGCGTGAAGTGGAATGCGTGGCTGGAGGAATTGGAGGCCTACGCCGACAGTCGCGGGCTCTTTCGTGATGAGAGTGCGCCAGGCAAGAAGGCGCAGCGGAGATCGTTGCTTCTCTTCACCGCGGGGCCAGCAGTTCGAGAAATGTTTAAAACCCTCCCTGACACCGGAATGAAGGATGACTATAAGACTATATGATGCATTGAACAGTCATTATGTGGTGGTGCCGAATGCTACATTACAACACCATTTATTCCGCAAAACAACACAGGAAGACTGTTGCTCAATTTGTGACGCGACTCAGACAGGTTTCTGTAGGATGCAAATATGTGGCTGCTGATGTGGAAAACTAGATATTGGATCAGGTTGTCCAGCAATGCAGGTCAGACAAGCTCAGGAGAAGGCTGCTAGAAAAACCTTAATGATGCTTTGTTGATTGCAGCGGCACTGGAAGCTGTTGAGGGACAATTTCACGATTCCAAGACTGGGCAAGTTAACTGGCTGTCCCACGGGAGACCAAGAAGGAAACCTGAAAGTGAGATTGAGTGTTACAGGTGGTGCAACAAGGGTCACATAGGGAAAGATTCATGTTGTCCGCAAAAGGTAGAACATGTACAAAGTGTGGAGGCAAAGATCATTTTGCAAAAGAATGTAAAAGTAAGGCCATGGAAAATACAAGTGATTACAACAAGAGTGAATCTTCCAAGGCAAGGGAGAAAGGGAAGTCCAGTGACAAGATAGACAGACCGTGGCAGAAAAAGAAGGGTCACGTCTGTCACGTCGAAGGTGATTTCGGAAGTGATGAGGACAGTGATGAACCTGGTGAGCATGCTGTTAAAAGGAATTATCAGTTTGCATTGAATGAAAGCCGTCTGGAGATAGTTACAGTGACCATCGGAGGTGTTACAGTGCCAGTGATTATAGATTCTGGTAGCGACAGCAACATCACTTTGGGAATGCTTGAAACAGCAGAAAATCAAATGCACATCAAGGAGGTGTAGTAGGAAGTTATATCCATACACTGCAACTGAACCATTGCAGACCATTGGATGTTTCACGGCTAAAGTAAAAGTCGGAGATAGAAAAACTGATGCAGAATTCATGGTGATAGAAGAGAAAGGAGAACCCCTGCTCAGTACAAGTACAGCTCGAGAGCTGGGAATGCATGTCAAGTCAGTGGGAGTGCATGTCAAGTCAGTGCAGTCATATGATGACATGAGGCAGGAATTTCACTCAGTATTCCAAGGAGTTGGAAAATTGAAAGGCCGGCAAGTGAAGTTAGCTATTGATGAAACTGTTCAGCCGAGAGCACAACGAGTGCAGAGAATGCCATTTGGACTTCGTGGAAAAGTAGAAGCTAAAATCAAGGAGTTGATTGATCAGGACATTATTGAGCCAGTTGAACATTCAACACCATGGGTGAGTCCAGTAGTGATAGTGCTGAAACCCAATAATGATATCAGACATGAGGAGAGCCAATGAAGCAATAATCAGAGAAAGACACCCAATTCCGACGATCGATGAGATGCTACAAGAGTTATCAACCAGTAAAGTGTTCTCCAAAATTGATCTCAAGTGGGGATATCACCAATTGGAATTACATCCAGAGTCAAGAGAGGTGACAACATTTGTCACTCACTGCGGATTGTACCGGTACAAAAGACTGATGTTTGGAATCAATGCCGCCCTTGAGATTTATCAGTATGAAATCCACAGAGTGATTCAGGGTGTACCAGGAGCAGCAAACATAGCAGATGACATCATCGTCCATGCATCAATTTGTGAGGAGCATGACAGAAGATTCAAGCTAGTGTTGACTAAACTTCAAGAAGCAGGTCTCACTGTGAATGAAGACAAGTGCAAGTTTGGTGTCTCTGAGATGGATTCCATGGGACACAGACTCACAAGTGAAGGGTTGAACCGGGCAAAGGCTAAAATGAAAGCTGTTGCAGATGCACGTGGACCTCAGAATGCAACCGAGATGAGGAGCAACCCACCGGAACCAATTAGAAGTTCAAAGTTGCCAATAGGACCATGGGTTGACATAGCTGTTGATGTTCTTGGACCACGTCCAACAGGTGAATCAATTATGGTAGTGGTAGACTACTACAGTAGATACTATGAGTATGCAGTGATGAAATCAACTGCAGCAGAAAAGACTGTACAGGCATTAGCAGAGATTTTCGCCAGACATGGGTTGCCTATTAAATTGTACTCCGACAATGGGGCACAGTTTGTTTCGGAGACGTTTGCTGAGTACATGAGAACCACAGGTGTTCATCATCACAAGGTGACTCCTAAATTGCCACAAGCTAACTTAGAAGTAGAGAGGCAAAACCAGTCCAGTGAGAAGAGGATACGAATCGGCCGTGCCGAAGGGAAAAACTGGAAGAAGGCACTGGTAGCATACGTAGCTGTATATCGGGCAACCACTCACTCAACGACAGGGAAAAGCCCAGCAGAAGCCTTGTTTGGAAGGAAAATTCACACTAAAATGCCAGAAGTGCAAGACATCACGGAAGGATGAGGGGGGATCTTATTGAAACGTATAAGATAATTAGGGGATTGGACACATTAGAGGCAGGAAACATGTTCCCAATGTTGGGGGAGTCCAGAACAAGGGGCCACAGTTTAAGAATAAGGGGTAGGCCATTTAGAACGGAGATGAGGAAGAACTTTTTCAGTCAGAGGGTGGTGAAGGTGTGGAATTCTCTGCCTCAGAAGGCAGTGGAGGCCAGTTCGTTGGATTCTTTCAAGAGAGAGCTGGATAGAGCTCTTAAGGATAGCGGAGTGAGGGGGTATGGGGAGAAGGCAGGAACGGGGTACTGATTGAGAGTGATCAGCCATGATCGCATTGAATGGCGGTGCTGGCTCGAAGGGCTGAATGGCCTACTCCTGCACCTATTGTCTATTGTCTATTGTCTAAGACCAGGAATTGAGAGACTGTGATGCCGAAAAGAAAGGTGTGGCAAAATGGTATGCCAACTTGAAACAAGGAGCCAGGCACTCAGAAATAATGCCTGGTGATGACATATTTGTGAGGCGAGATGATGGTGGTAAGATGGACACTCCTTACCATTGGCAGCCACACAATGTTGTATCGAGGAGCAGTAGCAGGGTGACAGTCAAGTCTCCAAAAGGTGTTATATACAAGAGGAATGTATCGAGTGTAAAAAAGTACATGTCGAGAGACACTCGAATCGAGGGGGGGCCAAAGTCCTCCGAGAGTCACCGATTCAGAGGGGCCATAAGATATCCCTGAGGTGGTGACTGGTGTTCCTGAGACAACGAGGATTCCTGAGGTGGTGACCAGAGTTCCAGAGGCAGCACGCTACGACGCAGGTGGTGAGCAGAGATGGTGTCTGGATGACAACACATTAGCAGATTCCACTGACACTGATGTTCTTGTGCCAGCTGGGAGACTTCAACATGAAAGGAGAGTTCCCAAAATATATGATGATTTTGTGTTATAGACGATAGTTATAGTTTTGTTTAGTAATTATATGATATTTGTTTAGAGGCAAAGGAAGTTCACAAGTTATTATTTGTATATTTGTATTAAGGGAAAAATAACGTGATTTTTAAGAGTAAAGAATTGTTTAATTGGGGGAAAGAACACAGTAATTTAAAGTTTAATTCTGGTAAAGGAGGGATGTCATGATGATGTGTCATGATGATGATATGCAAATATCGTGACCTGTGTATCAGGTGACTGGAGAGTTGGAAGGTGTGTTTGCTGTGTGCTGAATACTGCAAGGCCTGAAGCTTGTAGTCAGGTGTGATAATAATCATAGAAACTAAGTAATGTGACTTATACAGACTGTGTCGGCATCATTATTACACATCTGAGGCGGAGATGTGGCACCATTGAGATAATAATCTGCCGCCTTGTTTTTGCCACCAAAGTGGATAACCTCACATTTATCTATATTATACTGCATCTGCCCACTCACTCAACCTGTCCAGGTCACCCTGCAACCTCCAAATATCCTCTTCACAGTTTACACTGCCACCCAGCTATGTGTCATCTGCAAACTTGCTAGTGTTGCTTCTAATTCCCTCATCCAAATCATTAATATATATGGTAAACAGTTGGGGCCCCAACACCGAGCCTTGCGGCACTCCACTCGCCACTGCCTGCCATTCTGAAAAGGACCCTTTTACTCCTATTCTTTGCTTCGTGTCTGCCAACCAATTTTCTATCTATGTCAACATGATTCCAGGGAATGATGAGCAGGGACGGGGTGGGTGAGAATGGCCCTGATTCAGGGTCTTTCTCTGGGTGAACAAACTCCCTCAGTTCAGGGGCTGACTCTCTGATTGTTGTTTCAGTTCCGGTGGATGGAAGATTCCGGAGACTCCCGTTCCACACTACCACTGCTCCGGGAAGTACCCAGGCTGGCTAGACGGTAGGGTCAGAGTTTACAACAGATGGTCTCAGTTATTGTGGGGGAGGGTCAGACTGATGACCCAGATCTCTCCAGAGGGCCCCTCACACAGACACGGAACCCAACCTCCCACAGCGGGTCCCCCACAGTCACACAGACCACGCTCCGGCCCTGGATCCTCACGGAGTGCGGTGGGGAAGCTCCAGCTTCCTGGAGTTTCGTGGCAGTGGGGCTACGGATCCCACCCGCCCGCTGTCCCCGCTCCAGATCAACAGTTTCAGTGGAGGAGCTGCTCCCAGGGAGCTGGGCCCGTCTCAGGACACACACAGTTCAGCAACGAGGCGGAGAAATTAAATACACACAACATTTAGCACAAATGTGCTCATGTTGTGTGATTGAAGCATTTGTGATGTGTCCTGGTTAAAATTATTGTAACCAACCTAGTGACATTTCCCATCAGGCTGATCTAAATACTATATCATTTGACAAGGTTCCACATCGGAGATTAGTGGGCAAAATTAGAGCACATGGTATTGGAGGCAGGGTACTGACATGGATAGAAAATTGGTTGACAGACAGAAAGCAAAGAGTGGGGATAAATGGGTCCCTTTCAGAATGGCAGGCAGTAACTAGTGGGGTACCGCAAGGCTCGGTGCTGGGACCGCAGCTATTTACAATATACATTAATGACTTGGATGAAGGGATTAAAAGTACCATTAGCAAATTTGCAGATGATGCAAAGCTGGGTGGTAGTGTGAACTGAGAGGAAGATGCTATGAGGTTGCAAGGTGACTTGGACAGGTTGTGTGAGTGGGCGGATGCATGGCAGGTGCAGTTTAATGTGGTTAAGTGTGAGGTTATCCACTTTGGTGGTAAGAATAGGAAGGCAGAGTATTATCTGAATGGTGTCAAGTTAGGAAAAGGGGACGTACAACGAGATCTGGGTGTCCTAGTGCGTCAGTCACTGAAAGGAAGCATGCAGGTACAGCAGGCAGTGAAGAAAGCCAATGGAATGTTGGCCTTCATAACAAGAGGAGTTGAGTACAGGAGCAAAGAGGTCCTTCTGCAGTTGTACAAGGCCCTAGTGAGACCTCACCTGGAGTACTGTGTGCAGTTTTGGTCTCGAATTGTGAGGAAGGATATTCTGGCTATTGAGGGCGTGCAGCGTAGGTTTACTAGGTTAATTCCCGGAATGGCGGGACTGTCATATGTTGAAAGATTGGAACGACTAGGCTTGTATACACTGGAATTTAGAAGGATGAGAGGAGATCTTATCGAAACGTATAAGATTATTAAGGGGTTGGACACGATAGAGGCAGGAAACATGTTCCCAATGTTGGGGGAGTCCAGAACAAGGGGCCACAATTTAAGAATAAGGGGTAGGCCATTTAGAACTGAGATGAGGAAAAGCTTTTTCAGTCATAGAGTTGTGAATCTGTGGAATTCTCTACCTCAGAAGGCGGTGGAGGCCAATTCTCTGAATGCATTAGAGAGAGAGCTAGATAGAGCTCTTAAGGATATCGGAGTCAGGGGGTATGGGGAGAAGGCAGGAACGGGGTACTGATTGAGAATGATCAGCCATGATCACATTGTATGGCGGTGCTGGCTCGAAGGGCCAAATGGCCTCCTCCTGCACATATTGTCTATTGACTATAATTAATCATTAGTCATACGGCCCAGAAACGGGCCCTTCGGCCCATGGTAACCATGATGTCCCATCTGAGCTACTGATTCGGCCCATGTCCGCTCATCACCAGCTGTCAGCACCCATGGGGGGAGGGTGCGGGGCTTGTGTTTCCAGTCCAGACCCCGGCACCCCAGGGTGTCAGCACCAGGAGCCGGTCTCAGGGAGCAGGGGCTGCTGTGGGGAGTGTGGGTGGGGAGGGTGAGGGCAGCAGCTCACCACTGACTGAGGCAGGTCAGACCCGACCGTGGCTTGTGATCACTGCCTTACACTGGCTCCACATTCACATTCCCCACCGCACTGTGACCGGGTACATTTTACAATGTTTATAATCCTCATTCCAGGTCCCCATCCCAGCATGGGAGACGGGGAGGTGACCAGGACTGTCTGTTTCACCACGGGCCATTACATCTGCAACTGGAACCGGGAGATCAGGGTGAAGAACTGCAGCGGTTACTTTGTGTATCAGCTGTGGCCGTCACCCCTCACCAACGCTGTGTATTGTACAGGTAGGTCCCCGTTCCCCAGTCACACGGGCTGTTGGGGTTGTGGAGATATTTTGGGATGTCCCGAGTCACCAACACACACAGTGGACGTTCCTGCATTTAGTACTTTCCTGCACAAGAGGCTGGTCAACAAGGTCAGAGCACATGGAATTGTTCGCACACTGACATGGATTGAGAGTTGGCTTTAGGACAGAGAGCAAGAGGTGGGAATAAGCAGATCATTCTCAGGTTGGCAACAGTGACGTGTGGGTACAAGAGGGCTCAGTGCTTGGGTCTTGGCGATTCACAGTCTATATCAATAACTTGGCTGGGGCGATCATCTGTGGACTGAGATACACCATGATATCTCCCACTGACCAGCAGTGTCCCTCACTGTCCACGGTCAGTTCCCTGGGAACTGAGATAAACTGTGATATCTCCCATCGACCACACAGTGTCCCTTTAGTCTTGCAGCTGTCTACAATGTCCCAGTACATTTGTTCTTCTAATTCCCACTGACTATTTGAGGGCCTGTCGTACACTGCCATAAAGGTGATCATCCCCTTTTCAGTTCTCAGCTCCACACTTTTACCACCACCTCCATTTTCCCTGCCCCCAGCACCAACTCCTCAGCCACACATTCATCTGCCCTATCCTCCTGTTCCTACCCTCACTAGCATGTGGCACCAGTGGCAATCCAGGCATTACTACCTGGAGGACCTGCATTAACCTTTTGCCTAATTCTCTGTCTTCAGTCCACAGGACCTCATCCCTTTTCCTACCTCTGTCATTTGTGCCAACGTACACAACGATATCTGGCTGCTCTCCCTCCCCCTTGAGAATGCTCTGCAGCCGCTCGGTGACATCCTAGACCCTGGGGCCAGGGAGACAGCACACCATCCTGGAGCCTCATTTGCTGCCCCACAATCTCCTGGCTGTTTCCCGAACTAACGATTCCCCAATCACTATCACTCTACCTGACTGTGACCTTCCCCATTGTGCCTCAGAGCCGGGCTTGATTCCACACACCTGACTACTGCTGCCCTCCCTGGCCGGTCATCCCCCCAACAGGATCCAAAGGGACAAAGCTGATGTCGAGGGGAATGGCCGCAGGAGATCCCTGCACTTTCTCATGACTCCCTTTGCTGGTGATCACCCATCTACTTTCTGCCCCTACCCGAGGCGTGACCACCTCACTGTGACCCCTACCTGTGGCACCCTGGGTGTCCTGATGATGTGTCCGGATGATGCTGATGTCATCCAGCTGCTGCTCCAGTTCCCTTAATCAGTCTGTAAGGAGCAGCAGCAGGACACCCCTCCCACACCTCCTCAGCAACACTGAAGGTTTCCCTGACTTCCCACATCATGTAGGAGGAGATGTACATGAGGGACGTGCTGTCCAAAATGGGCCTTGGGGAGGGAATCAGGAAGTGATCCAACTGCTCTACACCGATATCCTTAGTGCAGTCCAAATCAATGGGTGGGAATCAGACAGCTTCCCCGTCAGGTCTGGAGTCAGGCAGGGTTGCCCTATCTCCCCTGTCTTGTCCGTCTGTTGTATTGAGCCCTTTGCCGAGTCCATCAGGAAGGATGCGAGCATAAGAGGAGTGACATTGCCAGGCAGTGGGGGCACTCAGGTCAAGGCCTCCCTGTACATGGACGATGTCGCCGTCTTCTGCTCGGATCCAGGGTCGGTCCGCAGACTGATCAGCGTCTGCGACCAGTTTGAGTCGGCCACGGGGGCCAGGCTGAACTGCAGGAAGAGCGTGGCCATGCTCTTTGGCAACTGGCCGGACCAATCTTCCATCTGCTTCACCATTACTTCTTGAAGGTGCTGGGGATCTGGTTCGGGAAGGCTGAGGCATGTAACAAGAATTGGCTGGAGCGGATAGCCAGGGTGGGGAAGAAGCTGGAGCTGTGGAAGCAGCGTTCCCTCTCCATCACGGGGAAAAACCTGGTCATCAGGTGTGAGGTGCTCTCGGGGCTGCTGTATTTGGCGCAAGTGTGGCCCGTCCCTCCCTCCTACGCCATGGGGATCACCCGGGCCATCTTCCACTTCATCTGGGGGTCGACGATGAACCGGGTGCGACGGGCCACAATGCACAAGTCGGCAGACAACGGGGGCAAAAGCGTGCCCAACGTCGCCCTCATCCTGATGGCCACCTTCGTGTGTGGCTGCATCAGGCGGAGCATAGAGCCAAGGCACGTGGGCACCAAGTGCCACTACCTGCTGAGGTTCTACCTGTCCCCGGTGTTGCGAAGGATGGGCCTGGCGCAGATGCCACGCAATGTGCCAGTCAGCTGGACATTGCCGCACCATCTGTCACTCGTGGAAAGGTTCTTCCGGACCAACACCTTTGACCACAAGTCCATCGGGCAGTGGTCAGCACGGAACATCCTGCAGGCACTGCAGGGGAATGACTCCATGGATCCTGTGGCGTGGTTCCCAGAGCAGACTGCCCAGCTTGTCTGGCAAAATGCCTCATCACCAGAACTCACCAACAAACACCAAGACCTGGCTTGGCTGGCGGTGAGGGGAGCCCTCCCAGTCAGATCCTTCCTGCACTGCCGGAACCTCACTACCAGTGCACGCTGCCCTCGGGATGGCTGCTATGGAGAGGAGACGGTGGCCCACCTCTTCACAGAGTGTGGATTTGCAAAGAGAGTCTGGAGAGGTTTGCAGGGGTCCCTGTCATGATTCATTCCGAGCAGCTCCGTCACAGAGGACTCTGTGATCTACGGACTGTTCCCAGGGATGCATTCAGAGACTGACATCGAGTGGTGCTGGAAGGTCATCAACTCAGTGAAAGACGCTCTTTGGTCTGCCCTAGCTTTGTTGACCTCCCAGCGGAGCGAGCTGTCCGTCGGGGAGTTTTGCTGACTGGCCCGCTGCAGACTGCAGGAGTACGTGCTGTGGGATGCACTGAAGATTGGTGCAGCCAACGCCAAGGCTCTGTGGGGGAGGACCACAGTCTAGGGTCCTTCCGCTGCTGGACATGGGGGGCAGGGTGTGGTGGAAACGACACTCCAAATAAGGCATTCTGTGTAAATTTCTGTGTTAATTTGGAAATGAATATCTGTATTGAACGTGAAACCTCCGGAAATGCCGGATGGGGGTTTTGAAAAGAAGATGTTTTGTAAATATTTATGACTTGAATAAAGTATTTTTTGATATAAAATATACTAACTGCCCAACCTGCCATCCTTACTGCCCTGGACCACAGAGAGTGTATATTAGAACAATAACCACAAACCAGACCTTATCCCGCTGTCACCCTGTACGTCGAAGCCTCTCAAGCCAAAGCATCGCACTCACCCTCCCCACGGCAATGTGTTACGTGCCATCCAGTCAGCAGAAAGTCCATTCATGATTACATCCAAGCCGTCCACTATGTACTAATACAGGATAAAGAGAATAATGTTTTGTGCAAGATAAATTCCAGTAAAGTCCAATTATAGAAGAGGTGGGACTGCATCGTTGATTCTGCTGGTGGCCTGGCCAAGGCAACATCAAGTGTAGATGGAGTCAATGGAAGGGATGCTGGTTTGAGTAAAGGTCTGGGCTGTGTCCACAATTCTCTACAATGTCTTGCAGTCTTAGATAGAACTGTTCCCAAACCATGCTGTGATGCATCTGGATAAAATGCTTTCTGTGGTGCATCTGTAGAAGTTGGTGAGAGGTGCTGGGGACTTGCCAACCTTCCTTAACGTTCTCTGGAGGTGGAGGTGTTGATGTGCTTTCTTGGCCATTGCATTGATATGACTGCTCCAGGACAAGTTGCTGGAGATATTTACTGCACGGAATTTGAAGCTTTCAACCATCTCTACTTCTGGGCTGTCAATGTTTACGGGGTATGTGTACCGCTTTGTGTAATAAGCTCATGAGTTTGAGGAGCAGAATTAGGCCATTTGGCCCATCAGGTCTACTACGCCATACTATCATGCCTGATCTATCTTTCCCTCTCTCCCCATTCTCCTGTCTCCTCCCCATAACTCGTGACACCCTGGTGACACCCTGGTGACACCCTTACCAATCAAGTCTCTGTCAATCTACGCCTTAAAAACACCTCATGACTTGGCCTCCACAGCTGTCTGTGACAAGAATTCTACAGATCACCACCTGCATTTTGAAAGGAGATGAGGGGGAATTTCTTTACTCAAAAGAGTATTTATTCTGAGGTTGTGGCCTCTGGTTCTAGGCTCTCCCACAAATGGAAACATCCTCTCCATATTCACTATCCAGGCCTTTCACTTCTCGGCAAGTTTCAATGAGGTCCCCCCACTTCCTTCTAAAGTCCAGTGAGTCGAGGCCCAGTGCCACCAAACGCTCATCATATGTTAACTCATTCATTCCTGGGATTATTCTTGTAAACCTCCTCTCGACCTTCTCCAGGGGCAACTCCTGCTTCATCAGATATAGGGCCCAAAACAACTCACAATACTGCAAATGCAGTCTGACATGTGCCTTATAAAGCCTCAGCATTACATCCGTGTTTCTATATTCTAGTCCTCGAAATAAATGCGAGCATTGCATTTGCCGTCCTTACTATGGATCACTTGCAATTTAACTTTTTGGGAATCCTGCACCAGCTCTCCCAAGTCCCTTTGCACCTTCAAACTCTGAATTCTTTCCTCATTTAGAAAATAGGCCACGCCTTTACTCCGACTACCAAAACGCATGACTCCACACTTTACCGTGCTGTATTCCATCTACCACTTCCCTGCCCACTCTCCCAACCTGTCCTTCTGCAGAGTCCTTGCTTTCTCTACACTATTTACATCATGGAATTAAAAGTAACACAAGGACACAAAGAAGACACAAAGCTGTGTGAACTGCAAAGAGGATGCTAGGAGGTTGCAGGGTGAGTTGGATAGGTTGAGTGAGTGGGCAGATGCATGGCAGATGCAGTGCAATGTAGTACTGTTAATGTGAGGTTATCCACTTTGGCTGCAAGAACAAGGAGGCAGATTATTATCTCAATGGTGTCAGATTAGGGAAAAGGGAAGTGCAATGAGACCTGGGTGTCCTTGTTCTCCAGTCACTGAAAGTAAACATGCAGGTACAGCAGGCAGTGAAGAAAGCTAATGGCATTTTGGGTTCATAACGAGAGGATTTGTGTAAAGGAGTAAATAGGTCTTTCTGCAGTTGTACAGGGCCCTGGTGAGTACATCTGGAGTATTGTGTGCAGTTTTGGTCTCCTAATTTGAGGAAGGACATCCTTGCTATTGAGGGAGTGCAGCGTAGGTTCACGAGGTTAATCCCTGGGATGGCGGGACAGTCATATGAGGAAAGATTGAAAAGACTGGGCTTATTTCACTGGAATTTAGAAGGGTGAGAGGGGATCTTATCGAAACATATAAAATTATAAAAGGACTGCACAAGCTAGATGCAGGAAAAATGGTCCCAATGTTGGGAGAGTCCAGAACCAGGGGCCACAGTTTAAGAATAAAGGGGAGGCCATTTAAAACTGAGATGAGAAAAAACTTTTTCACCCAGAGAGTTGTGAGTTTGTGGAATTCTCTGCCACAGAGGGCAGTGGAAGCCAGATCACTGGATGAATATAAAAGAAAGTTAGATAGAGATCTAGCGGCTCGCGGAATCAAGGAGTACGGGGAGAAGGCAGGCACGGTTTTACTGAATGTGGATGCTCAGCCATGATCACAATGAATGTCGGTACAGGCTCGAAGGGCCAAATGGCCTCTTCCTGCACCTGTTTTCTATGTTTCCTACCTACCGTACCACCGATCTTCATATTAGCTGCAAAACTGGCCACAGAGCCTTCAATGTTGCTCTTACAGCTTCCTGTGATGAGCTGACCATTTGCCTCTGACTATCAGGGTGGGGGAACTATACGACACTCCATCAATGTGTCTGCCTCACGTTAACCCACATGTTCTCATGTGTCCATCATTCTGTTACCTCCACCCACCACACGTGTGTCCCTGCCTTCCAGCTCGTTCCCTGAACCCTTGCCTCCCACATCCTCCCCCTTGAGCCCCTGTCACTTCCCTTGGTGCTGCCTCTCTGCCCCGACCCCTGGTCCTCACTGGTAGCTGCGGGCTCTGCTTCACCATTCAATCGAGGCAACGAGGACGTTTCACTTTTCAATGCGAGAAGGCAAAGAGTGGCAATAAATAGGGCTAGCAGTCTTCCGCAAGGGTCAGAGCTAAATGATTTGGCTGAGGGAATTGAAGGCTTTGCGGCCAAGTTTGCAGTTGAAATTAAAATAGGTGGAGGGGCAGGTAGTGTAGAGAATGCAATGATTCTGCAGAAGGACTTGTCATGTTGGGAGGGTGGGCTGAGAAGTGGCAAATGGAGTGCAGATTAGCAAAGTGAGGAGTCATGTATTTGGTTGTAGGAATAAAGAGGTAGATTATGTTCTACATGGGGAGAGAATTCAGAAATCGGACACGCAAAGGGACTTGGGAGTGCTGGTGCAGGATTCCCAGAAATGCAATTTGCAAGTCGAATTGGTGATAAGGAAGGTGAATGCAATGCGAGCATTTATTTTAAGAGGGCTAGATTACAAAAACAGGGATGTAATGTTAAGGCTCTTTTAAGGCTCTAGTCAGGCCACGTTTGGAGTATAGTGAGTTGTTTTGGGCCCTGTATCTGAGGAAGGATGTGCTGGCATTGGAAAAGGTCCAGAGGTTTGTGAGAATGATCCCAGGAATGACTGGGTTAACATATGATGAGCATTTGAAGACACTGGTCCTATAATCGCTGTAGTTTAGAAGGATGAAATGGGACCTCATTGAAACTTACTGAAACGTGAAAGGCCTGGATAAATTGATTGTGGAGAAGATCTTTTCATGAGTTGGAGAGTCTGGGACCAGAGGCCACAGCCTCAGAATAAAAGGACATACATTTATAAAGGAGATGAGCAGGAATCTCTCTGGTGAATCTGTGGAATACAATGCCACAGACGGCTGTGGAGGCCGTCAATGGATAATGGAGATTGACAGATTCTTGATGAATAGGTGTGTCAGGTATTATGGGGAGAATGCAGGAGAATGGGGTTGAGAAGGAAAGAGAGATTAGCAGTGATTGAATGGCAAAGTAGATTTGATGGGCTGTTTGGCCTAATTCTGCACCTAGAACATCTGGACTTCCTATGATTAAGCCCAGTACAGCTCCGTATTCCCGACTCTGATCGAGGGTCCCAGCCTGAAATGTCTCCTATCCATTTCTGCCACAGTTGCTGCCTGACCCACTGAGTTACTCCAGCATTTGTGTTTTGCTGAACATTCCTGCATCTGCCATTACTCGTGTCTCCAACCCCATATCTGGTAGATTTATCTACGCATTGGCTCAATAACCTCTCCTGAGCGCACTGTTCAAATTTCACCCAAACAAAGCTCTTCATACAAAGTCACTCCAGGTCAATATTGTGGACGTTAAATCTTCCACTACTGTAACCTGTTGCACTTACAGCTTCCTGTGATGAGTTGACCATTTGCCTCTGAATATCAGGGTGGGGGAACTATACGACACTCCATCAATGTGTCTGCTCACGTTAACCCACATGTTCTCATGTGTCCATCATTCTGGTGCCTCGTCCCTCCTCACATTGTATCCTCCTCAGCTCAACCCTCTCCTGTTTTACAATCTGAAACCCTGTGAGCTGGAATGTTCCACACCACCCTGACATTGATTGAACCCAGTTGCAGTCATGGACACCCCTCACTCACCCACGTACCTATCTGTGGCCTCAGTACTTTGCCTTCATTCCCCAGGCATTTAAATTACCAGCAGTCGACACTGGCCATAAACAAAACCTTTGGTGGGGAGAAGGCAGGCACGGGTTATTGATTGTGGACGATCAGCCATGATCACAATGAATGGTGGTGCTGGCTCGAAGGGCCGAATGGCCTCCTCAAGCACCTATTTTCTATGTTTCTATGAGAAGATACAGGGCAACATGAGCAAGTTTGCTGATGACACAAAGGTTATTGGTTTTACAGATAGTGAAAATGGTTGTGAAAGATTGCAGCAGGATCTGGATCGATTGGCCAGGTGGGCGGAGGAATTGTTGATGGAATTTAATACAGAAAAGTGTGAAGGGTTGCAATCAATACCATCCAGCCGGAGCTTCTGGAGGGCAAGCTGGAGCACACAGGAGTAGATCACCACCTCACATCCTGGATTCTGGACATCTCACCAACCGACCACAGTATGTGAGGACAAAGGACTATGTCTCGGACAGGGTGGTCTGCAGCACAGGGGTTCCACAGGGAACAATGCTAGCTCCATTCTTGTTCACCCTGTAAACCGCAAACTTCAGGCACAGCTCACCAAACTGCTATCTACAGAAGTTCTCTGACTACTCTGCCATCGTCGGCCTCATCACAGGCAACGATGACAGGGCGTACAGAGAACTGATCAAGGAGTTTGTGGACTGGTGCCAGCGGAACTGCCTCCGGATCAATGCGGGGAAAACCAGGGAGATGGTGGTAGATTTCCGCAGGTGCAGCCAGGTCCCCCCGACACTGGTGAACATCCAGGGAATGGACATCGAGAGGGTGGATTCTTATAAGTACCTCAACAATAAACTGGACTGGACCGTAAACCCCGATGCGCTATACAGAAAGGGCCAGAGCAGACTTTATCTGCTAGGGAGACTCAGGTGTTTTGGAGTGCAGGGGGCACTCCTAAGGACCTTCTACAACACGGTGGTTGCATCGGCCATTTTCTATGGAGTGGTCTGCTGGAGCAGCAGCATCTCAGCGGTGGAAGGGAAGAGACTCGACAAGCTGGTCAGGAAGGCCAGCTCTGTCCTGGGTTGCCCCCTCGACTCAGTGCAGGCGGTGGGAGAGAGGAGGATGATGGCAAAGTTAACATCGATGCACGACAACGACTCCCACCCCATGCAGGACACTGTCACTGCACTGAGTAGCTCCTTCAGTGCCAGACTCCTTCACCCCAAGTGCATGAGGGAGAGATATAGGAGGTCCTTCCTTCCCGCTGCTGTGAGACTGCACAACCAGCACTGCTCCCAGCAGACGAGTCAACAGTAACAGTTAAGGAATACACAGTAAACTGATGACAATTTATCCTTGTCTTTACTTTTATTTATAATGAATGATCTCTTGCTATCCACTTTGCTGCTGTAACACTGTAAATTTCCCCGGTGTGGGACAAATAAAGGAATATATTATTATTATTATTTTGCGACTTCGAACAAGGGCAGGATCTACACAGTAAATGGTAGCTCTCTGGGTAGTGTTGTAGAGCGGAGGGATCGAGGAGTACAGGTGCATGGTTCCTTGAAGGTCGAGTCGCAGGTAGATAGGGTGGTCAAAAAGGCTTTTGGCACATTGGCCTTCATCAGCCAGAGTATTGAGTATAGAAGTTGGGAGGTCATGTTGCAGTTGTATAAGACGTTGGTGAGACTACATTTAAAATATTGTGTTCAGTACTGGGCACCATTTTACAGGAAAACTATTGTCAAGCTTGAAAGGGTTCAGAAATGATTTATGAGGATGTTGCCAGGATTAGAGGGTGTAAGCCATAGGGAGAGATTGAGTAGGCTGGGACTCTGTTCCATGGAGCGCCGGAGGATGAAGGGAGATCTTGTAGAGGTGTACAAAATCAGGAGAGGAATAGATCGGGTAGATACACAGAGTCTTTTGCCCAGAGTAGGGGATTTGAAGACCAGAGGACATAGCTTCAAGGTGAAGGGGAAAAGCTTCAATAGGAATCCGAGGGGTTACGTTTTCACACAAAGGGTGGTGGGTGTATGGAACAAGCTGCCAGAGGAGGTAGTGGAGGCTGGGACTATCCCATCATTTAAGAAACAGTTGACAGGTACATGGATAGGACAGGTTTGGAGGGATGTGGACCAAGCGCAGGCAAGTGGGACTTGTGTAGCTGGGACATTGTTGGGTGGTGTGGGCGAGTTAGGCCAAAGGGCCTGTTTCCACACTGTATCAATCCATGACTTTATGACTAGTTGGGAATAGGGAGCTGTACTGGACTTAATCTTAGGATGCCCGTCAGTTCTCGGAGCAGTATTAGGCCATTCGGTCCATCAAATTTACTTTGCCATTCAATCATGGCTAATCTATCTTTCCTTCTCAACCCCATTCTCCTGCCTTCTCCCCATAATACCTGACACACCTATTCATCCAGAATCTGTCTGTCTCCATTATCCAATGACGGCCTCCACAGCTGTCAGCAGCATTGTATTCCAGATTAACCAGTGTGTGTGTGTGTGTGTGTATGTGTGTGTGTGTGTCTATGTCTGTGTGTGTGCGTCTTTTTGTCTGTTTGTGTGTGCGTGTGTTTGCGTGTGTGTGTGTGCACGCGTGCTTGCGTGCAAGGGTGCAAGTGTGCGTGTATGCGTGTGTGTGCACCTGTGTGAGTGCATGTGTGTTTGTGTGTGCATGTGAGTGGGTGCGTGTGTGTGTTTGTGTGTGCATGTGAGTGTGTGTGTGTTTGTGCGTGCGTGTGTGTGCGTGTGTGTGTGTGCGCCTGTGTGTGTGCATGTGAGTGTGAGTGTGAGTGTGCATGTGAGTGTGTGTGTGTGTGTGTGCGTGTGTGTGTGCGTGCGTGTGTAGGAAAATAAAATTGCAGATGCTGGTACAAATTGAAGGTATGCACAAAATGCTGCAGTAACTCAGCGAGTCAGGCAGCATCTCTGGTGATGTTTCGGGTCGAGATCCTTCTTCAGACTGATGTCAGGAGGGGCGGGATAAAGAAAGGATATAGATGGAGCCAGGAAGACAGTGGGAATACTGGGAAGGGGAAGGGTGGGACAGAGGATCTATCTAAAGTTAGAGAAGTCAATGTTCATACCGCTGGGCTGCCAGCTGCCCAAGTGAAATATGAGGTGCTGTTCCTCCAATTTCCGGTGGGTCTCACTATGGCACTGGAGGAGGCCCATGACAGAAAGGTCAGACTGGGAGTGGGAGGGGGATCCGCTGTTCCAGACACCAAATTAATTTCCACCTACCTCGACTCCACCCTGTTCCCCCTGGTCAAATCCCTCCCCACCTACGTCCAAGACACCTCACATGCTCTCCATCTCCTCTACCTCCGCTACATTGGTGCTACCTCCTGAACACATGCAGAACCCACTGACCATACATTTCACCACTAATTTCCATCCTTATCTTAAATATACTTAGACTGTCTCCAACATCTCCCTTCCGTTTCTGGACCTCACCATCTCTATCACAGGACACAGACTAGTGACCAACATCTGCTACAAACCCACTGACTCCTACAGCTATCTGGACTACACTTCTTCCCACCCTCTCTCCTGCAAAAAGTCTATCCCCTACTCCCAATTCCTCCCTGTACGCCGCATCTGCGCCCGGGATGAGGTGTTTCACACTAGGGCATCAGAGATGTCCTCATTCTTCAGGAAACAGTGCATCCCCTCTTCCATTATAGATGAGGCTCTCACTAGGGCCTCCTCTATATCCCGCAGCTCCGCTCTTGCTCCCCCTCCCCCCACTCGTAACAAGGACAGAGTCCCCCTTGTCCTCACCTACCACCCCATCAGCCAGCGTATCCAACAAATCATCCTCCAACATTTCCGTCACCTACAACGGGACCCCACTACTGGCCACATCTTCCCATCTCCTCCCCTTTCTGCTTTCCACAGAGACCGTTCCGTCCGTAACTCCCTGGTCCACTCATCCCTTCCTACCCAAACCACCCACTCCCAGGGCACTTTCCCCTGCAACCGCAAGAGATGCAGCACCTGTCCCTTTACCTCCCCCCTCGACTCCATCCAAGGACCCAAACAGTCTTTCCAGGTGAGGCAGAGGTTCACCTTCACCTCCTCCACCTCATCTAACTGTGCATTGTTCCCTGAAGGTGGAATCTCATGTGGATACGGTGGTGAAGAAGGCGTTTGGTATGCTTGCCTTTATAAATCAGAGCATCGAATATAGAAGTTGGGATGTAATTTTAAAATTGTACAGGGCATTGGTGAGGCCGAATCTGGAGTATGGTGTGCAGTTCTGGTCACCAAATTATAGGAAGGATGTCGACAAAATGGAGAGGGTACAGAGGAGATTTACTAGAATGTTGCCTGGGTTTCAGCACTTAGGCTACAGAGAGAGGTTGAACAGGTTGGGTCTTTATTCATTGGAGCGTAGAAGGTTGAGGGGGGACTTGATAGAGGTTTTTAAATTTTTGAGAGGGACGGACAGAGTTGACGTGGGTAGGCTTTTCCCTTTGAGAGTGGGGAAGATTCCAACAAGGGGACATAGCTTCAGAATTGAGGGACAAAAGTCTAGGGGTAACATCAGGGGGAACTTCTTTACTCAGAGGGTGGTGGCTGTATGGAATGGGCTTCCGGTGGAAGTGGTGGAGGCTGGCTCGATTTTATTATTTAAGAGTAAATTGGATAGGTATATGGATAGGAGGGGATTGGAGGATTATGGTCTGAGAGCAGGTAGATGGGACTAGGTCAGAAAAAGTGTTCGGCGTGGACTGGTAGGGCCGAACGGGCCTGTTTCCGTGCTGTAATTGTTATATGGTTATATGGTTATTGTATCCGCTGTTCCAGATGTCAACTTCTCTACATCGGCGAGAACAGGCTCGGCGATCGTTTCGCTCAACACCTTCGCTCAGTCCACCTTAACCAACCTGATCTCCCGGGGGCTGAGCATTTCAACTCCCCCTCGCACTCCCAGTCTGACCTTTCTGTCATGGGCCTCCTCCAGTGCCATAGTGAGACCCACCGGAAATTGGAGGAACAGCACCTCATATTTCACTTGGGCAGCTGGCAGCCCAGCGGTATGAACATTGACTTCTCTAACTTCAGATAGTTCCTCTGTCCCTCTCTCCACCTCCCCCTTCCCAGTTCTCCCACTGTCTTCCTGCCTCCACCTATATCCTTCCTTTGTCCCGCCCCCCCCCCACATCAGTCTGAAGAAGGGTCTCGACCCAAAACGTCGCCCATTTCTTCTCTCCAGAGATGCTGCCTGACCTGCTAAGTTACTCCAGCATTTTGTGTCTACCTGTGCATGCGTGAGTGCGTGTGTATGGTGCGTGTGTGTGCGCATGTGTGTGTGTACGTGTGCGTATGAGTGTGTGTGGGTATGTGTGTGTTTTTGTGTGCGTGAGTGTGTACGTGTGTGTCTGTGTGTGTGCATGTGTGGGTGCGTGCGTGCGTGTGTGCATGTGTGTGTGCGTATGAGTGTGTGTGGGTGTGCATGGGTGTGTGGGTGTGCATGTGTGTGTGGGTGTGTGTGTGTGTGCATGTGTGTGTGTGTGTGTGTGTGTGTGGGTGTGCATGGGTGTGTGGGTGTGCATGTGTGCGTGTGTGTGTGTGTGTGTGTGTGTGTGTGTGTGTGTGGGTGTGTGTGTGTGTGTGTGGGTGTGCATGTGTGCGTGTGTGCAGTGAGCATTTCCAGTGAGCAGCTGCTTCAGGTGGGGAACAAGAGGCTGGGGACATGAGCTGAACTTGACATTAACACGGTACATCAATCTGTCCCTCAGCCACAGACTCCACACTGGGTGACCCGTGTGTGATCCACACCGTCCTGGATCAGCCCTGGAGGAGCACGGGTTGTTCCGGCACTGGGTGCATCAATGGGACACGGATGGATGATGGAAATCTCGCAGTGGGATGGTACAGATTTAACAGGTAACGTGAGTTGATCATTGCTGGGAAATTGGGCACTGATGGAGAATGTAAACGGGGTAACGAGGGGGTGTGAAGGGGAGATGTAGGGAGATGGGAATCATCAGTTGGTGCAATGGGATGGGGCATCAATACTGAGAATGGGGAGATCCCACATTGTGGAGAGAGACCGGGGAAGACGGGAGCGGAGGGAAAACTACATTGGATTCTGGGGAATGATGAACGGGACCGGGTGGGTGAGAATGGCCCTGATTCTGGGTCTTTCTCTGGGTGAACAAACTCCCTCAGTTCAGGGGCTGACTCTCTGATTGTTGTTTCAGTTCCGGTGGATGGAAGATTCCGGAGACTGCCGTTACAGTGAATCACTGCTCCGGGTGGTACCCAGGCTGGCTAGCCGGTAGGGTCAGAGTTTACAACAGATGGTCTCAGTTATTGTGGGGGAGGGTCAGACTGACGACCCAGATCTCTCCAGAGGGCCCCTCACACAGACACGGACCCCAACCTCCCAGAGCGGGTCCCCCACAGTCACACAGACCACGCTCCGGCCCTGGATCCTCACGGAGTGCGGTGGGGAAGCTCCAGCTTCCTGGAGTTTCGTGGCAGTGGGGCTACGGATCCCACCCGCCCACTGTCCCCGCTCCAGATCAGCAGTTTCAGTGGAGGAGCCGCTCCCAGGGAGCTGGGCCCATCTCAGGACACACACAGTTCAGCAACGAGGTGGAGAAATTAAATACACACAACATTTAGCACAAATGTGCTCATGCTGTGTGATTGGAGCGTTTGTGATGTGTCCTGGATACAATTATTGTAACCAACCTAGTGACATTCCCCATCAGGCTGATCTAAATACTATATAATTAGTCATTGGTCACACGGCCCAGAAACAGGCCCTTCGGCCCATTCCGACCATGATGTCCCATCTGAGCTACTGATTCGGCCCGTGTCCGCTCATCACCAGCTGTCAACACCCACGGGGGGGGGAGGGGCTTGTGTTTCCAGTCCAGACCCCGGCACCCCAGGGTGTCAGCACCAGGAGCCGGTCTCAGGGAGCAGGGGCTGCTGTGGGGAGTGTGGGTGGGGAGGGGGAGGGCAGCAGCTCACCACTGAATGAGGCAGGTCAGACCCGACCGTGGCTTGTGATCACTGCCTTACACTGGCTCCACATTCACATTCCCCACCGCACTGTGACCGGGTACATTTTACAATGTTTATAATCCTCATTCCAGGTCCCCATCCCAGCGTGGGAGATGGGGAGGTGACCAGGACAGTCTGTTTCACCACGGGCCATTACATCTGCAACTGGAACCGGGAGATCAGGGTGAAGAACTGCACCGGTTACTTTGTGTATCAGCTGTGGCCGTCACCCCTCACCAACGCTGTGTATTGTACAGGTAGGTCCCCGTTCCCCAGTCACACGGGCTGTTGGGGTTGTGGAGATATTCTGGGATGTCCCGAGTCACCAACACACACAGTGGGCTGAGTGTTCAGGTCAACTGTCCCCTCTCCCCTTCCCCCTGCCCCTAGACCTGTCCCCTCCCCTCCCACCCTGGTCCCAGCTTCATCCCCTCCCTTCTTTGCCTCGGCACGGCTCCTCCACCCCCTCCCCCACCCACCTCGCTCCTGGCTGAGACCCCTGCACTTGCACCCTGACCCCAGCGTAGTTCCCACTCCCTGGCCCCACACAGTCCCCTCCACGCCCTCCTTCAGGACAGAGAGCAAGAGGTGGGAATAAGCAGATCATTCTCAGGTTGGCAGCAGTGACGTGTGGGTACAAGAGGGCTCAGTGCTTGGGCCTTGGCGATTCACAGTCTATATCAATAACTTGGCTGGGGTGATCATCTGTGGACTGAGATACATCATGATATCTCCCACTGACCACAGTGTCCCTCACTGTCCATGGTCAGTTCCCTGGGAACTGAGATAAACTGTGATATCTCCCACCGACCACACAGTGTCCCTTTAGTCTTGCAGCTGTCTACAATGTCCCAGTACATTTGTTCATCTAATTCCCACTGACTATTTGAGGGCCTGTCGTACACTGCCATAAAGGAGATCATCCCCTTTTCAGTTCTCAGCTCCACACGTTTACCACCACCTCTATCTTCCCTGCCCCCAGCACCAACTCCTCAGCCACGCATTCATCTGCCCTATCCTCCTGTTCCTACCCTCACTAGCATGTGGCACCAGCGGCAATCCAGGCATTACTACCTGGAGGTCCTGCATTAACCTTTTGCCTAATTCCCTGTCTTCAGTCCACAGAACCTCATCCCTTTTCCTACCTCTGTCATTTGTGCCAACGTACACAACGATATCTGGCTGCTCCCCCTCCCCCTTGAGAATGCTCTGCAGCCACTCGGTGACATCCTGGACCCTGGGGCCAGGGAGACAGCACACCATCCTGGACCCTGGGGCCAGGGAGACAGCACACCATCCTGGACCCTGGGGCCAGGGAGACAGCACACCATCCTGGAGCCTCATTTGTTGCCCCACAATCTCCTGTCTGTTTCCTGAACTAACGATTCCCCAATCACTATCACTCTACCTGACTGTGACCTTCCCCATTGTGCCTCAGAGCCGGGCTTGATTCCACACACCTGACTACTGCTGCCCTCCCTGGCCGGTCATCCCCCCAACAGGATCCAAAGGGACAAAGCTGTTGTCGAGGGGAATGGCCGCAGGAGATCCCTGCACTTTCTCACGACTCCCTTTGCTGGTGATCACCCATCTACTTTCTGCCCCTACCCGAGGCGTGACCACCTCACTGTGACCCCTACCTGTGACATCCTGGGTGTCCTGATGATGTGTCCGGATGACGCTGATGTCATCCAGCTGCTGCTCCAGTTCCCTTACGCAGTCTGTAAGGAGCAGCAGCTCGACACACCTCCCACACCTCCTCAGCAACACTGAAGGTTTCCCTGACTTCCCACATCCTGCAGGAGGAGCACTAACTGCCCAACCTGCCATCCTGACTGCACTGGACCGCAGAGAGTGTATATTAGAACAATAACCACAAACCAGACCTTATCCCGCTGTCACCCTGTACGTCGAAGCCTCTCAAGCCAAAGCATCGCACTCACCCTCCCCACGGCAATGTGTTACATGCCATCCAGTCAGCAGAAAGTCCATTCATTATTACATCCAAGCCGTCCACTATGTACTAATACGGGATAAAGAGAATAATGTTTTGTGCAAGATAAATTCCAGTGAAGTCCAATTGTAGAAGAGGTGGGACTGCATCGTTGATTCTGCTGGTGGCCTGGCCAAGGCAACATCAAGTGTAGATGGAGTCAATGGAAGGGATGCTGGTTTGAGTAAAGGTCTGGGCTGTGTCCACAATTCTCTGCAATGTCTTGCAGTCTTAGATAGAACTGTTCCCAAACCATGCTGTGATGCATCTGGATAAAATGCTTTCTGTGGTGCATCTGTTGAAGTTGGTGAGAGTTGCTGGGGACTTGCCAACCTTCCTTAACCTTCTCTGGAGGTGGAGGTGTTGATGTGCTTTCTTGGCCATTGCATTGATATGACTGCTCCAGGACAAGTTGCTGGAGATATTTACTGCACGGAATTTGAAGCTTTCAACCATCTCTACTTCTGGGCTGTCAATGTTTACGGGGTATGTGTACCGCTTTGGGTAATAAGCTCATGAGTTGAGGAGCAGAATGAGGCCATTTGGCCCATCAGGTCTACTACACCATACTATCATGCCTGATCTATCTTTCCCTCTCTCCCCATTCTCCTGTCTCCTCCCCATAACGCGTGACACCCTGGTGACACCCTGGTGACACCCTTACCAATCAAGTCTCTGTCAATCTACGCCTTAAAAACACCTCATGACTTGGCCTCCACAGCTGTCTGTGGCAAGAATTCTACAGATCACCACATGCAGGACCTGCATTTTGAAAGGAGATGAGGGGGAATTTCTTTACTCAAAAGAGTATTTATTCTGAGGTTGTGGCCTCTGGTTCTGGGCTCTCCCACAAATGGAAACATCCTCTCCATATTCACCATCCAGGCCTTTCACTTCTCGGTAAGTTTCAATGAGGTCCCCCCACTTCCTTCTAAAGTCCAGTGAGTCGAGCGAGGCCCAGTGCCACCAAACGCTCATCATATGTTAACTCATTCATTCCTGGGATCATTCTTGTAAACCTCCTCTGGACCATCTCCAGGGCCAGCTCATGCTTCCTCAGATATGGGGCCCAAACAACTCACGATACTGCAAATGCAGTCTGACAAGTGCCTTATAAAGCCTCAGCATTACATCTGTGTTTCTATATTCTAGTCCTCAAAATAAATGTGAGCATTGCGTTTGCCGTCGTTACTACGGATTACTTGCAATTTAACTTTTTAGGAATCCTGCACCAGCTCTCCCAAGTCCCTTTGCAACTTCAAGCTCTGAATTCTTTCCTCATTTAGCAAATAGGCCACGCCTTTACTCCTACTACCAAAACGCATGACTCCACACTTTACCATGCTGTATTCCATCTACCACTTCCCTGCCCACTCTCCCAACCTGTCCTTCTGCAGAGTCCTTGCTTTCTCTACACTATTTAGTGAGTCCTGAACCAGGGGCCACTGTCTAAGAGTAAAGGGGAGGCCATTTAAAACTGAGATGAGAAAAACCTTTTTCACCCAGAGAGTTGTGAATTTGTGGAATTCTCTGCCACAGAGGGCAGTGGAGGCCAATTCATTGGGTGAATTTAAAAGAGAGTTAGAATGAGCTCTTGGGTTGGCTGAATAATGGGATATGGAGGGAAGGCAGGCATGGGTTACTGATTGTGGATGATCAGCCATGATTAGCATGAATGGCGGTGCTGGCTCAAAGGGCCAAATGGCCTCCTCCTGCACCTATTTTCTATGTTTACTACCTACCGTCCCACCGATCTTCATATCAGCTGCAAAGTTGGCCACAGAGCCTTCAATGCATCCTAGAGTCTATCACTATCTCAATTGTCTTTCTGCCATTGGGGGACAGATTGTTGTCCTGACACCAGGTAATGTTCTCATTCTCCTTCCTGTATTCCATCTCATTATTATTTGATATCTAGCCCACTACGTTGGTATCGTCTGCGAATTTGTAAATTGAGTTGGATTTGCATTTGCCTGCACAGTCCTGGGTGTACAAGGAGTAAAGAACGGGGCTGATAGTGCATTATTGCAGAGCACCAGTGTTACGGATTATCATAGAGGATGATTCGTTACTTAACCTCACTGATTGTGGGCTGTTAGTCAGGAACTGTTTCCTGGGGTCTGACAGTGGGCTGAGTGTTCAGGTCAACTGTCCCCCCTCCCCCTCCCCCTGCCCCTAGACCTGTTCCCTCCTCTCCCACCCTGGTCCCAGCACAGACCCCTCCACACCCTCCCCCCTCACTCTGCAAGACCCTCACTCATGGACATATCTCTCCCCTCCCCACATCGCTCCAGCATCGCAACTTCCCTTCTCTCTCCCATGCTCCGTTGGGACTTCCCCAGAGTAGGAATAATCAGGTCCCTGTCAGAATGGCAGGCAGTGGTGAGTGGAGCTCAGTGCTGGGGCCGCAACTATTTACAATATATATTAATGATTTAGATGATGGAATTCAGTAACACCAGCATATTTGCAGATGACACAAAGCTGGGTGGCAGTGTAAACTACAAATAGGATGCTAGCAGATTGCAGGGTGTTTTGGACAGGTTGAGTGAGTGGGCAGATGCAAGGAAGATGCAGTAAAGAAATATGAGATTTTCCACTTTGGCGGCAAGAACAAGGAGGCAGATTATTATCTCAGTGGTGTTAGATTCGTTAAAGGGAAGAGCAACGAGACCTGGGGATCCTTGTAGACATGTCACTGAAAGTAAACATGCAGGTACAGCAGGCAGTGAAAAAAGCTGGTGGCATTTTGACCTTCATAACGACAGGATTTGAGTAAAGGAGTAAAGAGGTCCTTCTGCAGTTGTACAGGGCCCTGGTGAGACCACATCTGGGATATTGTGTGCAGGTTTGGTCTCTCACTTTGAGTAAGGACATCCTTGCCATTGAGGCAGTGTGGCGTAGGCTCACAAGGTTATTCCCCGGGATGGCGGGAATGTCATATGAGGAAAGATTGGAAAGACTGGGCTTGTATTCACTGGAGTTTAGAAGGATGAGAGGGGATCTTATAGAAACATATAAAATTATAAAAGAACCGGACAAGCTCGATGCAGGAAAAATGTTCCCAATGTTGGGGGAGACCAGAACCAGGGGCCACAGTCTAAGAATAACGGGGAGCCATTTAAAAGTGAGATGAGAAAAAACTTTTTCACCCAGAGAGTTGTGCGTTTATGGAATTCACTGCCACAGAAGGCGGTAGAGGCCAATTCACTGGATGAATTAAAAAGTTAGTCAGATAGAGCTTTAGGGGCTAGCGGAATCAAGGGATATGGGGAGAGGGCAGGCATGGGTTACTGACTGTGGTTGATCAGCCACGATCACAATGAATGGTGGTGCTGGCTCGCAGGGCCGGGAGAGGGGACAGTTGACCTGAACACTCCTCCTGCACCTATTTTCTATGTTTACTACCGACCGTCCCAACGATCTTCATATCAGCTGCAAATTTGGCCACAGAACTTTCAATACTTTCTAGAGTCTATCACTATCTCAATTGTCTTTCTGACATTGGGGGACAGATTGTTGTCCTGACACCAGGTAATGTTCTCATTCTCCTTCCTGTATCCCGTCTCATTATTATTTGATATCTAGCCCACTACGTTGGTATCGTCTGCGAATTTGTAAATTGAGTTGGATTTGCACTTGTCTGCACAGTCCTGGGTGTACAAGGAGTAAAGAACGGGGCTGACAGTGCATTATTACAGAGCACCAGTGTTGTGGATTATCATAGAGGATGATTTGTTACGTAACCTCACTGATTGTGGGCTGTTAGTCAGGAACTGTTTCCTGGGGTCTGAGATACACCATGATATGTGTCAGTATGAACTGCAGATACTGGTTTAAATCGAAGGTAGACACAAAATGCTGGAGTAACTCAGCGGGACAGGTATCACGTGTGCACCGTGATATCTCCCACTGACCTCCAGTGTCCCTCACTGTCAACAGTCAGTGTCCCTGGGGACTGAGATACACTGGGATACCTCCCATTGACCATCTAGAATGGGAGCACATTTACCCTGAAGTCACACCCTCTCCTGTATAAAGGATTCTCACATGTGTGTTGTTTTATTCACAAGTAACTGCTTCCAATCTACTTTGGCTGGTCTGCCTTCAGTCTGAATAATCACACGTAATACTGGATGAGCACATCTGATTTATTCCACCATGGGGTTCTTCCCGTGAGTCTCTCCAGACACAATACTAGTGTCTGAAAAGATCTCAACTCATGGGAGGGGAAGAACAACTTCTCCACCATTGTTTACTTTTTTATACAGAAAGGAAAAAGGGGCGTAACAGATAAAATCAAGGACCAATTACAAATCTAATACAATTCCCATGGTTACAGAGAAAACAAAATCATTAATACAGGTCACATGCTCAGAAACCAAACCATTAATATAAGTCACATACTTTTGGGGAAACGCATCAATTTACCTAGAGTGGATTCAAAACTTTTCCTCCTTTCACACGCACCCATATAAGGAGTTGTTATTAAGAAAGAAACTTTCTTTATCTCTATAGACGAGCAATCTCCCAGCTGCATGACCTTGCTTTACTGTTTCAATACACAGCACTCACACAGTCAGACAGAGGAGTGGGGGAGGACAAGGGCCCCTATTCTATATATTCCTTATCATTCGTAAAGGGACAAACACATTCTGGTCCCAAGGATAACATTTCTACCACAAGCATCCATCTTACTGCTTTCCACTAAAATAAGCATTCATTTTATATTAGCTAAAACAACAAAAGAAACCATCTCAACTACAACAAAATACAATATCTCTAATTAACTATATCAGCTAATAGCATAGATTCTCATTCCCTCCTTTTATCATTCTATGATAACTATCAAAGCTTAAAACAATAAATCACCTTAAACACTTCAAGAGTAAAACAATGCCTTCATATTCCCTCAGGTGGATAGAAAACAAACTGAGTACAACCAAACTTCTAAATATAATCAAATCTAAACCTTGTTTATTTCTACAGAAAGGAAACTACATCAATACTAGACAGAATCCCCCTCGTCCTCACCTTCCACCCCATCAGCCAGCGTATCCAACAAATCATCCTCCAACATTTCTGTCGCCTTCAACGAGACCCCACTACTGGCCACATCTTCCCATCCCCTCTGAAGAAGGGTCTCGACCCGAAACATCACCCATTCCTTCCCGCCTGACCTGCTGAGTTACTCCAGCATTTTGTGAATAAATACCTTCGATTTGTACCAGCATCTGCAGTTATTTTCCTTCAAAACTAGACCATCATTAACACTTCTAAACACTTCTAAACAATGACCCTTGACACCAGAAAAACTACTCCCTGCTACAATATCTCTCACATGAACTGCTTCTTGCCTACATCGCCTTAACCCTTTCAGTTTCAAAACTCCACACATGCATCATTCTACTGGTATCGCCCACCAAAGGCCACATATCCCACTACACCTATTCTATTACGTTGCTCATCCTCAAAACCACTTCATCTTCCCTTTCATCTTTACCTCCTAATCTAATAACCTTCCTAATCGTTCAAACTCTTCCTTCACACTATCAACATCCTCAGCCTCCTTATCACACAATTCAGTTTGTCTTACCACTAACATTCTTGAAGTACCAATACTCTCTAACGCCATCTGCATTCTTCTCAATACGCATTCAGAATAGCCAACCCCACAAAAATACAAACAATTACAATTCCCATATACAATGCTATATTAATCAACTTGTCCGACCAGCCCCCGAAACCCTAATCACCCCAACTATTCGACTCCTTCATGTTATCCATTATCTTTGTAATAAAACAAGTAATATTCTCTGTCTGATCCCCAACTCCCATCATACACCTACCTTTCACCAGAGCACAGACACCACCTTCCCGAGCCAACAATTAATCTAGGGCATATCTGTTCTGCATTGTAAAGAGCCTAAGTTCAGTAAGTCCCTGGGTAATCATGTCGAGGGCCCCCGTGGTTGCATTACCCAAGATAGTGAGACCACAAATGAGGTAATTGCGATTATTGGCAGCCAAATAACCTCCAGTGAAGCCTAGACTAAAGAAGCTCGCCCATCCCTATCCCACAGAGCTCCCATGTGTTCCTAGAGATGTGGGATCTTTCCACTTTGAACAAAATTCTTCTGAAACAGCTTTGGTCACCAACCTTTGACGAGACACCCACTGGGAGGGACAGGTTATTGTCATTGGAATCAGGGCTCCTATTGCCACCTGTCTCGGGAATGGTGGATTCAGGACATTAGTGGCTGTACCATTAAAGAAAAAGAAGAGATTTGAATCCGTTAAAAACAAGGTGCCATGACATATTGAATACATGTTTAACTCACCTCCTCTATCATCCCTAAACTGCTCAGAGAACCATCGCACATCTCTGCCACCTCTTTCTTTCGTCATCTGGGTAAAAGGGGACGTATAGTTTCCCACCACCACATGCGTTCTATTGCATACTCCACAGACTAGTTGGATTCCCATAACAAGAGGAACACAGGTATAGTGGTGACATTTACATTTCCCTTGGCCGTCTTTGACCTGACAGGTCCTGTTATCACAAAATGACATCAAGCATGTGATGTTGGTTGGGTGATTATCATATACGCATCCTCCCTTTCCTGGTGGAAACAATATGAGGTCATCATTGGGTGTGAATTTGCACGGTTTGGCGATATCTGCGACCAAACCTACGTCCTGTGAATGTGAATTATCCTTTGGTAACGGGAGACAAATAGCAGGCAGGGCAGTAAAGGGTTCATAAATGAGGTGGATAGGTTTAGGTGCCTTTATTTTTGCTTTCTCCCTCCAATTATCACATATAAGGTACTTTAGGGGGTCCCATTCTGGTCATGCTGAATAATGCCTGTACTGAGGTCATGGGTGGGTAGCAACAACTGACTGTGGGGAGTACATAGCTGAGAGAGCTCGGAGAAATAAGTTACCTCTTGGGACTTCTCTGAGAAACTGGAGATCACGTTTGTGTCTCTGTAGTGGAGAGACCCGACATAGTTCTATGGGAATCCAACCTCCCGCACTTAACACATATAACACATATAACAACTACAGCATGGAAACAGGCCTGTCCGGCCCTACCAGTCCACGCCGACCATTCTCCCTGACCTAGTCTCATCTACCTGCACTCAGACCATAACCCTCCAATCCCCTCGTATCCATATACCTATCCAATTTACTCTTAAATAATAAAATCGAGCCAGCCTCCACCACTTCCACCGGAAGCCCATTCCATACAGCCACAACCCTCTGAGTAAAGAAGTTCCCCCTCATGTTACCCCTAAACCTTTGTCCCTCAATTCTGAAGCTATGTCCCCTTGTTGGAATCTTCCCCACTCTCAAAGGGAAAAGCCTACCCACGTCAACTCTGTCCGTCCCTCTCAAAATTTTAAAAACCTCTATCAAGTCCCCCCTCAACCATCTACGCTCCAAAGAATAAAGACCCAACCTGTTCAACCTCTCTCTGTAGCTTAAGTGCTGAAACCCAGGCAACATTCTAGTAAATCTCCTCTGTACCCTCTCCATTTTGTCGACATCCTTCCTATAATTTGGCGACCAGAACTGCACACCATACTCCAGATTCGGCCTCACCAATGCCCTGTACAATTTCAACATTACATCCCAACTTCTATACTCGATGCTCTGATTTATAAAGGCAAGCATACCAAACGCCTTCTTCACCACCCTATCCACATGAGATTCCACCTTCAGGGAACAATGCACAGTTATGTTACTTGGACATACATCATCAAATTTACACTTAATCCAATAACAAGGTAACATTTTATGATGACAGTCCTTCAACAGTCACTAAAAGTGAAGATGCCTCAAAAGTCCAATACAGGCCTTCAGTCGGCTGGCGTTCCATTCTCCAAATCCCACCGGGTTATCATCATCACATTAGAGTACATCTCCTTGGCACAGGTGGTGAATATGGTTCGGTTGGTCCAGTCTGCACGTTCTTTCCTCCATCATACCTGGAATCAGCAAGGCTTTAAGACAGATGATCACCAGGTGCACCTCATCTATTCTCAGGAGAGATTTCAGCACGTAGTCTCCTGGTATTATGGACTTGTCCCTTTATGTAACTGGTAGTGGCTTCTGTGCCTCTTGTACCTGGGAATGCAGGACTGGTAAAGCAGGGGTTAATTGCTGTGCATAAATAATGAATTCATCGCTGAGAGCGTGTGGGTCAAAATAACTTCCACACACTTAATCATAATGTGCCCCTGGCAACTCTATAAGATCTACTTATATACACTCAAAGGGTCAATAGACAATAGGTACAGGAGTAGGCCACTCGGCCCTTCGAGCCAGCACCGCCATTCAATGTGATCATGGCTGATCATTCAAAATCAGTACCCCGTTCCTGCCTCTAACGTGTTCAATCCCTTAATAATCCTATATTTCAATAAGATCCCCTCTCATCCTTCTAAATTCCAGTGTATACAAGCCCAGTCGCTCCAGTCTTTCAACATACGACAGTCCCGCCATTCCGGGAATTAACCTAGTGAACCTACGCTGCACGCCCTCAATAGCAAGAATATCTTTCCTCAAATTCGGAGACCAAAACTGCACACAGTACTCCAGGTGCGGTCTCACCAGGGCCCGGTACAACTGCAGAAGGACCTCTTTGCTCCTATACTCAACTCCTCTTGTTATGATGGCCAACATTCCATTGGCTTTCTTCACTGCCTGCTGTACCTGCATGCTTCCACACAGTGACTGATGGTCGGTCCAGTATGGGTGTCATTCCCTTTGGACATTTTACT